>NC_050188.1:17876210-17893710 GCF_008315115.2 Sander lucioperca
ACTGAGTGGCTGACAGGTTTGTTTCAATGTTGTTGTTCTACTTTTTCATTTGTTGGGAAGGGAGTTGGAACAAAAAATGTACAGTATGTGTGTATGACAAACACACAGCCACACACAGATTGCAAAACACACACACATGCACACACTACTATTTCTACTAGTCATGATTATGATGTTTCAATAGGAAAATGAAGAAATGAAAATGTTTTACTGTGGTGGTATTGATCTGAGAAACCCTGTTTTATTATAAAAAAAAATAAAGCATTTTTAAATCTCATATGCGGTCTAATCATTCATTCACCATCCATCTGCCCATTTACTCAACCATTCGTCATCCATCTGAGCACACATCCTTCCTGCCATCACCATGGTAAACTCCTGCGACCTGAAACAGCGTTGCCCCACACAGTTGAAAAAGAAAATACGACTGATCCACTTTTTTAGAGACAATGTCAACTAAAAACTATCTCTGCCGTATAACAACACCTAAATAAAGAGGCTGAGTAGACAGCTCAACAGATATGCCTGCAGGAACCCACATCTTCTCTTCCTCCTTAACACTTATTGTGCCAGCAGCAACCTGCACATGCTGATCTAACTACTGCGCATGATCATACTTCATTGTTACATGCAGTAATGAGAGAAACATTTGCATGTTGAATGACACCATACAATCAGAACATAATAAATCACAGACCACATGCGTCTACCATCAGTGATAGATTTAAAAACAATTACAATTACACTGATGTTAGAGCAGGAAAAAAATACAGACCAGTTGCTTACAAAGCTCTAAATCTTGGGTCAACCAAGCAGGCATATCTGTTGCGATAACTGCTGCATCTTAGCTAAATAAGGTTTCAGCTGGCTGAAAGCGCAGGCCGTGTTCAAAACTGAACCCTAGTCCCTACACCCTGGTTTCAACACTACAAATGGCATATCTTTAACTAAAATCAGTAAATTCAGTAGACAGGCACATGTTAAAACTTTTTACAGCTACGGTTATGTTTGTAAAAACTCAAAATGTAATTTGACCTTAACTGCTTTGTTGTTAAAACTTTTCCTCTACAATGTGACAAGTGCCTGTTGAGGAACAAAAACCCTGGGCTCCTCCAGTGTGTCACGTGGTCTAGGGCTCGTTTCAGGACAGGGCGGTTCAAAATCATGTCTCCACCCTTCTCCCTCCTCCTGATGTGCAAATTGCAAGATTCTATTAAGTACGACTCCAAGTAGAAACACTGGACATTTAGCATTGTCTTTATATCAAGCGAGTATATCCTTCTCCTATACACAGTATACATACACTCGTACACAAACTCACACACGTACACAAACACACCACAGAGCACTCTCTGCAACTGTACTGTTAGCAGTGTGCATCAACCCAATGTCAGTCAACTAGTGTCTTTGCAGTAGGAACAACATGCACCACAAAGTGTCCGCATTCATCTAATTACAGTACATATTATAGGTCATTGAGTTTCAGGGATGGTCTGTGCTGTTTTGTGTTTGTGTAAGCATGACTGTGTGTGTGTATGGACAGACACAGACCAGCATCATGCACCCTCTAGCACACACATTACAAATATATGACACTCTTCAAAATTCTGTGGCGCGAGCTTCTAATCGATGCTTTCAGTCTAGTACAGAACATCATTGTGATATTTAAAAAGGCTGTTTCTTGTTAATCCTTATGCCTTATCCCAAACTTTTCATAACACATTCCAATACTTTCCTCTAACTTTTAGCATGGCTGGCTGGCTGTACAAGCACACATGCTGAAAACCATCCTATTTCTAATTCTTTTTGTCACCATAAATGTTTCTCTAACCATCTACTAACTGGATTTTTTTCTCCAATACCTGTCAGAATCATCCCTTTCTTTGTGATCCCATGGCACGTCTGTTACCACGTTTTCAAAACCACCACTTCACTTTTCCAAAAGCTTCACCTTTCCAAAAGTGCTGTTGCTACTTTCTACCCTTGTCTAAATAAAAAAAAATAATCTAAAAACATACAGTAATATGTAAATAAAGAGACAACTAAAGTTTCTCGGCTGTATGGTGAGTGTGACAGGTGTGTTAAGCGCTTTGAAACATCCTGACCCTCTCAGAACTGACATGCAGATTCTCTCGGTTCCTCTCACACAGCCTTTCTCCATTAAAAAAAATATATAAAGTAATTCATCAAAACACAATGGGGATTGTATGCAGTCTTCCTCTGAAGTTTAAGTTCGCCAACCCAGTGTGTTTGCACTTGAATATGTGTTAGGATAGGGTATCTCACATTTATACATTAACATTGACCCACCTAGGTTCAATCTAGGACTAAATGACCCCTGATTAAGGATTTTGACAATCATTGAAAACAACTATCTGGTGAGATAGAAGATGAGGGGTTTATGAAAAAATATTTAAAATGAAAATGATCAAGAGGAAAGTAAAGAATCCACTATCGTCCAATTGAACACAGTAAGTGTTGTTCCCTCTCTTTTGCGTGGCACACTGGCACCACCTGATGACATCACTGGTCAGGTCTGGCACACCCAGATGACACTTAGAATAACACATAGTACGTTTATACTCAAGACATTGAGAATGGTGTTTTTCCAACTCCCACTATGGTTTAGAAAATGAAAAATGTCATGGTTTATCCACAGATTCGTCACGCTCAGGATCAGCTGACATTGTATCACTCCAGTGGCCCAGTGTAAAACCACAGAGGTGGTGGGAAAGAGTTTTTTTGTCCAGGCTGCCTCGGTGGCAGTGCAAAGACAGTGAAATCCCTGTCAAAAGGCAAACTGTCAGCTAATTTAATTTGAAATTTACATAATGTGTAATGTGTAGCCAGCCAAGAAGAGCCATCAAGCATTGCTCCTGTGTGCCACACAGCCACCAATAAGCATTTAGCACGCCTCACAAATCCCTCACCATAAGTCATCTCATGAAAACCACCAAAACGGCATTGATTGCTTGTGTGATATCAAATCCATCTATGAAAAAATGTGTTCTTGACTACATGGACTTAATGTAAGGTGATACCATGTAGAGTAAATGTACCTCTACAGTACAGTATTTAAGATAGAAAAATAAAAACTGAAAACAAAACTTTAAAACCAAGACAAATGAAACATTAATGTGGGCGTTCATGTTTTTCTGTAGAATCCTTTTTTTCTTTTCTTTTCTTTTTTTCAAATCCCAATGGTTACTGAACATTCCTGCTAGCCTTCACTTGCCAATACTTGACCTTCCCTCGATGCTGACTTTCACCTCATGAGAGATGAAGGAAGGTTTGGGCAGGGTCAAGGGCGGCTCCTCCTCGGATCTTTCTACTTTTCGTCCTTCAGGGGCAGACCATCTCCGCTTCCTTCGTCCTGATGGCTTAGTGACGCCAGCTTCAGCGCTGCTGGCAACCTGACCTTTAGAAACTGACCCTCTTCCCCCAAACACGAGATCCCCGTTTTCCACATTGGTGCCTCCTCCACTTCTATTCCCACTTCCACCCCTCCCTCGATGGCTGATGCCATTCTCCCGCTCGTTGTGCCTGGAGCCTCCTCCACTGCAGCTTTGGGGAGTGTCTGGGACAGCTCTGGGGGGTTTGAGGTGCCCGTAGCTGGATGCTGGGACAGAGGCAGGGGTGGCCAACTCCAGGGGCTGAGTCTTCTTTAGGGATCCGTTCCTCAGGTTCTTGAGGGTGAGTGAAATGCACACATCGCCCACAGAGAGCTTGGTGCAAGGCAGCTCCAGAAGCTGGGTGGTCTGGTCTGGGCAGCATGAAGACCAGCCTTGGCCGAAGACAAAGAAGGGGTACTCCACCAAGACTTCCACACTCACCTGGAGGAGAGGGAAGGGTGGAAAGACACAGAGATATTGAAGACAAATACAAATCATTGTCTGTGCTTTAAAGCCCCTAAAACTTTTTAAAACTTTTCAAATCTATAATATTTCCCCCTAACACCAAACAGTTGACTAAATAAGCAATAATCAATCAATTTTAAATTTAGGAAACACTCAAAAACTCTCATTGGGACTGTGTGGGTGCGGTTTGATCAGATATAATCACATTTTTTTTTCACAAACAGGGACAGAGAGATGGCTGCTTGTTGAAAAATGCAAGGACTTTAGTTTTGTGTAAATCTAGCTGAATGAAAAAACTTTTGGGACATGCTGTCCTTAGACTCAGCAAGATGATTATGTAATAACTCTGATTGGTTTGTTAGAGGCACAGCTGGATATTGTTAACATAGCAATAGAAAAGAAATACAAACATTCACTCGGAAAGAATGTCTTAGTGACCAAAGGGGCAACATATTTGAAGATAAAATAAACCCAAAAATGAAGACTTGTGGTCCATTACACAAAACCAGTGAAGAGGAAGTCTGAGTTCTGGATTAAATTCTTTAACACTAATTGGGGTCTGCATTATCATTTGTATGACAGAATGAGGAGATGAAAGATAGAAGCAGAGGAGGCTTTGAGACATGATGGGTAGGAAGGAGAAAATAAACCTGAGTAGAAAGAAGATGAAGTGAAGGAACATCTGAAATATAGTAGAGAGAATAAGATGGTGGGAGTGGATGAAGTTAGTGAGATGGAGATATAAAGGCGAGTTTACAGAGGGCGGGTGGGTTGAACAAAAAGAGGAGTGAGGAAGTGAGTGTGAAAGAGAACAATGTCAAGAACGATAAAAGTATAAGATGTATCAAACACCATCTCAAAGCAAACGTCAGGCAATATTTATTCCCTACCGTATTATATAATTTTTGCCTTCTCAGATTAAGTCCTCTGAGTGTGGACTCAAAGCTGCTACCACCTCTCAGGAAAAAAAAGTAAGAGAGCCACTGATGAAGTACAACAGAGAAAGATAAGTCTTTGAAAGATTGTCTGCTTTTGTGGGGTACAGTATCAAAGAGCAGCCGGGGGCGTGAGAGATGGTTAGAGATGTGCTGTGTGGGTGGACGAGTCACAGCGTGGACAGATGAAATAGATTAACTGGCTTTAACGCACACCCTCAAAGGCAGTGAGAAGGGTGCATGTGTGTGTGTGTGTGTGTGTGTGTGTGTGTGTGTGTGTGTGTGTGTGAAGGAGTTGGGGAGAGAGAGACAGAAAATAGAAAGATAAATCGAAGTGTAGTATTAGATGTTAAGAAATTACTGAGAGGTCGACGCGTTATAAACAAGTCTTTGTGGCCTATCGAACCTCTCAGAATACCACAGTAGAGTATTATATGTAGCTGTAGAAATGTGATACTGTATCAGTGCATTCATGTTCCTGGCTTTACTGAATACTTGATGAGGAGATTTCAGCACTCAACTCTTTGAACTTCTCTAAAGCTCATAATCAGAACATGTTTGTTACATGACTGCCATCCAAGTACATTGAACTTAATTACAGAGGGAATAGCAGAGCCCTGTGCGATTCACCATAATAGAGTCATTAATAAGGGAGAAGCTCAACACTTGTCATCCAACATTAATAACACCAGCTAAGAGTATGCATAAAAGCCTTCTTAGAGATCTTTTTAAAAGTTGTCTTTTACAGTGGCAAACTGCAACTGGGCTAATTAGCTCAGCAATGCACTTAACATAAACACACCAGTAAAGAGCTTGATAGAGGAGTTAAACAATGAACATGCATTAAAGGAATAGTTTCACCTTCTTGCCGAGAGTTAGACAAGAAGATCAATACCAATCTTGTGTCTGTACATTAACAATTGACACAGCACTGAAAACTGATTAGCTTAACTTAGCATAAAGACTAAAACGGGGAAACAGCGAGGTCCCAAAGTTGTGAAATACACTACTACTACTACTACTACTACTACCACTACTACCACCACCACCACCATTACTACTACTAGCACATGATTAACATGTTGTATCACTCTTCTATACACACACAAAATGTAGATCTTCAGGGATTCAATTTGTGTACACATTGCACGTGAGCTTAGTAGGTGCTAGTAGCTCTGCTGTTTATGCTAAGCTAAGCTAGTTGACTCTGTATTTAATGCACAGACATGAGGGTGATGTCAGTCTAACTCTCGCGAGAGAGTAAAGAAGTGTATTTCCCAAAATGTCAAACTAATCCTTTAATTAAGGGTCGCTCCCTGTGTCTCACCTGTGCACGGTGCTCACCAACAGAGAACTGAACCACAGCGAAGTTGGGTGAGGTGTGGCTCCCTTCAATGCGCTCCACTGTGGACGAGTCGATCTTCAGCTCGGTGCTGATCTCAGCACTCTGGATGAAGTCCTCTGTCTTCAGGTCCTCCACGCGTTTCAGCTCCCCATCTGCCAGCTGGATGATGGAGCCCTTGATGAAATATGGGGGGAGAGAGGGGGGCGCCACTGTACTGGATAAGGGGGGAGGAGCAGAAGGAGCGACTAGTCCTGGCGGAGCGGAAACAATGGGGAGATGAAGCTGGGCATGGACCACCGCACCTGAAGCGGCCTGGTGATATGAGCTGCTGGGGGCTTCTCGACTTTCTCCTTTGGGAGCAGTGGCAGCAATGTATGTGTGTGGGAGTGTGGTAGGAAACGGTGCGGCTTGGGTAGATGATGTTATGTGGGAAGTTACAGGTTCCAATGTGGTGACTCCCCCTCCACTAACAGGGATAATGACTGGTTGGGCGCCAGGAATGAGTAAGTGTTGTTGTAGGCTGGTGTGGTAGCTAATTGGCGTATGCTGGCTCCCACCACCCCCTGCGATGTAACCAATGATAGGTGGCTGATGGTAGATACTGGTGGAGGGGAGCCCCATCGACAGTGCCTCTGTAGCGCTGTGGGTAGTCTGGATAACGGTCTGGGGTGACAGTGTGCTGACAGCAGCTTTCAGGCTGTCGACACTTAATGGTGGTGGAAACGTGAAAGAGGAGGTGATGTTGGAGGAGGAGGATGTGCGATTGACAGGCTTGCCCAGGATGATGCCGCCTTTCTCCAGGTGTGCAGAGGTTGTCTGATTCTCAGGGCTGGCTCTGGGTGGTACCAGCTGGTGGTCCCCATGGCTGTTGGGCATTAGCATGAAAGAGGTTCTCAGCCCTGAGTGATCGTGAGTAGAGAAGTCTGAGTGCAGAACCAGCTGGCGGCCCTCGTAGGAGGACAAAGACGAAGTGGCATCCCGTGATTTGCTCCCTGGCTTAGAGAGGTTGGACTCAGGGGACGCGCCAAACCGCCGACCCCTTTCCAGCTCTCCATTGTGGAGCTCTCTGGGTCTGGAGCCAACTTCTTCTTTCCTAGTGGGTGCGTCCGTATACTGAACCACAAGCTGGGACATCCCATGTCCCAAAGTATGGTGGGGGTGCAGAGACTGGGGAGGAAGGTGAATGCCTCCTTGGTAATGAGGTGACGGCACAGTCCGTGTTGAGGTTGACATTTGAACGTGGTGAGGGGCGGGGTCTGTAGAAGGCGGAGGCATGGAGGTACGCCCAGTGGATGCTCTCTGCTGGTCATGTTTGGAGGCGTGTGACGGAGCAGAGGCTGTCTCTGTGTGTGACTGTCTCTGTGCGGCCAAAGAGGAGGATGAGGAGGAGAGGGGGGGAGGTGGAGGAGGAGGTGGAAGCAGTTGAGGGGAGATATAGCCTGCGTATGGGGCTATGAACTGCAGGTTGGGAGGCAGTTGGGCGTAATGGACAGTTCCTCCAACTGTGGACTGTGACAGGGGGGACGTATACACGGTAGGAAGAGATGAGACTAGCCTCAACGAGGAAGAGGAGGATGAAGAGTCTGATGTGGAAAAGAGGGATTTATACTGGAGGCTGTCAGACTGACTGGAGCTATGGTGTCTACCCATGCCACTCTCATTTCCACCAGCCACACTGGCAAGCCAGGCCATGTTCTCTGTGCGCTGGCTGTCACTGGCAGGTGGGAGGATAGGTGAGCGAATGTCAGATGGTAATGTGCTGGAGGGGATCTCCCTCTTCTTTGGGGGCAGACATTCATTGCTGCGTTCCTGGTTGGACTTCATGCTGACTCCGCCTCACGTCCCTCAACTGTACTTGCGTTATCGTTCCTTAATTTGTGGCCTTCTATAGATTTTTCTTTCCTTTTTTAGTTTTTTTTCCTATCTCTGGCTTTTTATTTCACTTTCCTGTCTTACTTTTGATGATGTGTCCCTCGTCTTGCTTTAATAAGGTATGAATTACATTCCCGAACTTTCTTTTTCCCTCTTTATCAAGTTCAACCAAGGCCAGTGATTACCAGGTTTTTTCTCGGTGACAAAGAAAATCCACGCCCTAACAAGCAGGTGAGAAAGGATTAAATATGGAGATGAAGATATGGAGGGGTGATTAGAGGAGAGGGGTAGGGCGGTCCGTTTGGTCCAGAGGTCTTTAGCGACTGAAGGGTGAGCTCAGTGTGGTAGGGGAGAGAGTCACGACGTCACACCTGCTGCTGCCGCCGAGGACGACGGGGGGCCGAGTGCGTCGCACTTCATGCGGAATCATTTCCTTGCAAAAGCAAGCCTGCCCACACCCAGCACAATCCTGTGGAAAAGAGAGATAAGTAGACTGTTAGGAAAAGGTGTGGATCTCAAACATAATAATAGGAAAAATACATATACATTTAAAGACATTTATATTTTTGTAATTTATGTGTGTTTGTTTTCACCTAGACAGCAACAATAATGACAGGCCAATCTTCCAAATTACTACTATCTAACACTGCACAAGTGCATCAGCTAATTGTTTTTCAATGAAAATGAAACAAGCTGACACACTGAAATGCACTGCATCACACAGTTAAGTATCCCTGGTCTGGGGTACTGTGCCACAAAAGAGCTCTGCTGATATATACTGTCTCTGAAGCAAAACTAATTGAAAAAGTATAAGTTCACGACTGCTTGAGGTTTATTCTTATTTAAGTCTTCAGTGTAAATGTAAATCTAAACTTTTAACAATTTGGTTGTAATTGTTTATTAATCAAAATATTGCAACTGAAAGTAAACTAGATCATGTTTTGCTCCAAAAAGAGAAACTGTTGAGCGATATGTAAGATCGACAAACAGGCCATGAGCCAACAAAATGACGCCCTGCATTAACAAAGTCAGGAGCTCAACGAACAGCTCCAAAACAAAAATAATAGCATGGACCAACACAAGGTCTCTCTGTAACAAGAAATTCAGGAGCGCAATAAACCCTCCAAGAACTAACAGTGATTAGAGGGAAGTAAATTGATCTGAAAGATGAAAAGGAGGCCATGAGCTAGAAAAATGCTGAAATTCAGGGGGTCAAATAATGAAAATGGCTACAAGGACATGCCTTGTGCCTCTAGAGCGCATGGTAAAAGTTGTTGTATTGTCAACAGGTGGCTAGTTTATTTGTTTTTTGTTGCCTCAACATTGCAAGCAAAATAATTGAAGCAGAATAAAAAATAATAATAATTCAAGCAGTCCTTATGGGTTTTTAGAAGCTTGCACCGCTAATAATAATAATCAAAACAATTCCAGGAAGTTTCCAGCACCTGCTGTACTCAGACATCTGATAACAAGCTTGTCCTAAATAAAGTATGTGTGAGTGTGTACCACATGTGTGTGTGCCATCTGTTAGTGAGGACCCCCTGCTGCAAAGATGGAAAGCTTGGTATGAATCTCATAAATAATGTAGAAGCATTTCAAGCACATGCAACCACCCACCCACCCACACACACACACACACACACACACACACACACACACCCAGTGACACACCATCTTGCTTACTCAAACACTGACACCTGGGCATATTCAATTATGCTGACACATGTTCTTTTCCTGACACACAGCTCAAGTTCACACACAAACACAAACACAAACACACACACACACTCTTTTACCAAGTAGTGCACAAAAGCACATACACTGTCCAACTTAAAGACACATTTGCACACTTGATTGTGGGCAGAATATCAGCTGACTGACACACGACAAACTTGCACTAAAAATGCACAGCTAGTATAGCTGTTATGGCAACAACACGCTGACTGCAATACAAGGTTTGTCTCAGTTAAGAGTTTGCAAAGTCAGTGAGTTTACTTTGTCAAGGTCTGAGTGTGTTTCATGCAACTGTGAAATAAACTGACAGAAATACATGAGCATTACTGCAATAAGCCAATAGATAAAAATGTCTGAACCAAAAGGAAAGTTATGAAATTATTTTGCATCTATTGCTGTAAATGAAAACATGAGTAAGGGTCAACAATGAACTTTTACTCTCAAATAAATAATCATATCATAATAAACACTTGGAAAGGTCTTTAACCACCTACAACATGCAAAATCAAGCCTATAGTTTTTTTGGGAACTACTACAGGAGGCCTTTCTAAACATCATCCAGATACCATCAAGAAAACGATGGGCTACAGTTGATGATATTATTATTACTTTCGGATAAGAAAGGCAGTCACAATATACACTTTCTAATAAAATGGAATTGTGGTGTGTAGTTTGCCCTCCACTGTTAGTATGCCCTTCATAGATATGCGATATGGGAAACGTATCTTCCTAGTTAAAAGTACCTTGACAGAACAGTAGATTCAAGCATTTATTATTGTGCATTTTGGAAACACTGAGAATCTGTAGACGGCCATTAATGTAGCTGGTCTGGTTACATCACAGAATATTAAGACTGCAATTGTTGCTAACTTTACTCACATTAGACCACATGGCAGAGCCTGTTGTATTGGTGATGACTCTGATTATCTGATCTCTGTAGCTGCCAAGCCACAAAAGATTTAATCTTTCCACCCTAATGCATGGGTCAACACCTCTGAGGCTTCCTGAGGCTTATTTGCTAATTCCTGCAGAGTGATACCAATTGCACCCACTGTGTGTGTGTGTGTGTGTGTGTGTGTGTGTGTGTGTGTGTGTGTGTGTGTGTGTGTGTGTGTGTGTGTGTGTTCTGTAGGACGAGGGACATCTTGCATCTCAAGCAGATTCCTATGTCGCACTGATAACACAACTGCAGATACAGGCGTAGGAGTAAACACACATGCAAATTCACATGCACATACAGTACAAGAACACCAGTACACAAACACACACTTTCTCAACCATGCACCATCGTTCAATGAAGGAGGCATGACTCAGAGGTGTGCTGAGAGGTACTGTTGATCGCTAAGCTTTTAGCATTGAGATGCACTCTTCTCTGCCTCTCCCTCCTTCACTCTACCTCCACTCGACTCCTCTCCTGCCTCAGCCTGCCCACCTCTCTTTCTTCATAACTCCATTCTCAATTATGATTCTTCCATCTAATGGTTTTATGTTGTTAATTGTCTCTCAATGCCTTTGCTTCTTCTCTCTTGGCATCCTTTCCACGTGAATCTTCAACTTAGATTCAACTCCTGTACCGCACCTCATTCAACGTACTGTTCATGCTGTGTCATAAAACGCAGTCGGTATAGATTTAAAAGAAAATAAGCCAAACTCATATTCAACAAGCTGTTGCTCAAATTAAAACTTTGAGATAAGAGGACTATTATGTGTCTGAGAGCTTTTTTCATATCAGCTGTGACAGACAGTATCTAAGTAAAAACCTAAACTTTCAAGCTATTGAAAGTGAGAGAAGTTAGTGAGAGAATAAAAGCGAGAGAGAAAATAGAAAGAGACTGTGCTGAAGAGTGAGGGAGAGGAAGGAGTGAAGGTATAAAAAAAGACTCCTCTGAGGGCTACATTCCCTCCTTGTTAACCCTTCCAGCATGTACTGTAGGGTGGGAAAAATTTGGATTGTGAACAAAAAAAAGCAACTACAGCAACAATTAATGAAGGAAGAGCCTAAGGAGGGTCGACAAAGGGAATTGAGGGAGGGATAAAGAGAGGTAGTAAAGGGGTATGGAGTGGGCAAAGGCTTGGGACGCATGGGAGCCATGGAGAGAAAAAAGAGAGGCAAGCTCAACTGACCTACATTGCAGAAAGAGAGAGTATTGCTTCACTGAAACTGACACTCAGACACACATTCACTGAAAAGCTATGTCACCTGAATCTTGCTGAGTTTGCAGCTCTCTGTGTGTGTGTGTGTGTGTGTGTTGATATCAGATGACCTGTAACCCAATCCGTCTGTCCTCCATGTGCTTTAGTCTCTCTCTCACTCTCTCTCTTTCTTCCATGTGCTTTAGTCTCTCACTCTCTCTCTTTCTCACACACACACACACACACACACACACACACACTACTAGATAATTTTTAAGTCATTATGTATAAAAATGACATTTTCGAAGTTGTATGTTACAGTAATACACATTAAACTATGTTGTCTAATTGATGCATTTAATGGAATACGCCACCGTTTGTTGAAATAGGGTTATTCACCGTCTCCTCTATATTTATATAGGTGGGCAAATGCATTTTTGTCTCAGTGCATGCATTGCCTTAGGGTAGTGAATGGAATCCTTTGTTTTGCCTACTGTCACTATTGCTACAGTAATATAAAAACGGGTGTGCATCAGCTACATATGTCTGCTGCATTTGAGTGTGTGTGCCTTATTGCCCAGTCATAATCATAATCATGATCAAAGGGATAAGTCCAACGTGATGTGTTATCTTACTGCTAAATATAGTTCAACTGGAAAGTACAGTGTTGCTGCAGGCTTATACGTACGTCTCTGTCTCTCTCTACTTCTCTATTTCTTCCTCTATGTCTCTCTGTAGCTTTTTGCCTCTGTGGTTTTTCATTAGTGTGGGTGTGTGTTTGCATGTGTGTGCATGTGCGTGCACAGTACAGGGACCCTTGCCAGACTGGGAACTCTGACAAGGCTGCCACTTTATTCCCTGTCACTCTCCACTAGTGATTACACACAAACAACAACAAACACACACACACACACACACATGGAAGTATGGTCAGATAGTGAGGGAGTAATGGAGGATCTGCCATTGACAGATGGAGACAGAGAGGTAGAGAAGCAGGGGAAGAGGAGAGGGAGGGGTGACGGAGAAAAAGAGAAGCAAGAGCGAGGGAGAGGGAGAGAGTGGTTAAGAGTTACACAAACAAAGAGAGACAGAGATCGAAAGAAAAAAAAAGACTGTGAGAGTCTCTTTCGGAAAACAAACACTTAGGCAGCGTTGCATGACTTGCACTTTCTCACCCCTCAATAACCCTAAGGGTGGGTGGGTGGTTGGACGGGTAGACAGTCAGTCAGTTAGAGAGAACCTGAGAAAGAAAAGAGCCAATGGAAGGAGAGGAATAAAAGAGAAATGTGAGAAGAGAAGAGAAGCGAAGAGAAGAGAAGAGAAGAGAAGCAGGGAGGGGAAACACTTCAGGATGACGGGCAAATGGGAGAAACGAGTGACGACGAGTGTAGGAAAAACTAGGGCAGACGCAGTACGCACTTACAAATTACATGTGATACAACAAGACAAGCTTTCGGGACACACTCACACACACATGCTGACTCTTTCTCCCTCCCACAAACACTTCATTCAGAGTAAGCGCAAAACTGTGTGAAGTGTACTTACCAGGGTAGCAGGAGTAGCCGGCTTCTGCAGCATGCTCTTACTCCCCCTCTCATTCCTTTCCTCCCTTAACTCCTCTCTTCTTCGCAGTGTCCCTTGTAAAGCACCCTCAGTCTCCCTCTTTACCCCTCAAGTGGAAAATGCTGAGCAGATTCAGTGTACTTGTGCTACTAACTGCTCTCGGCCTTTCTCACCCCCCCCCCCCCCCAAACAAACACTACAGACACACACACTCACACACAGCTAACAGCCTCTCTCCTAAATCTTGACAGCGAGGCAGGAAGCTCCCTCACTACCACTGATACACAGCACTCAGGTGATCACACACACAAAATTGGTAGCACACACTTGCACACGCCCACAGGGAGGGAGTCCCGCATGCAGAGCTTCAACGTGTATTATGCAAGGGGCTGAATGCAAGCCAAAGCTCTCATACTGTCTGCCCTGCGCGCACAAACACACACACACACACACACACACACACACACACAGGGCCCCTCCCACGGTTCGCTCGGCCAACTTCATCAGGTATTCATTCAAAAAACACACACACGCCAGCTGGCTGCATGCCCAGAGACCGCTTACAAGCAGTGAAAAAGAACAAGAGAGGGAGAGAGAGAGGGTGGGAGGTTGTTACAGTGAGAAGGGCAGAGAGGGGGAGTGTGGGAGAGATAGAGAGGGAGGGAGAGAGTAAGCAGTAGAGATTAAAGAGAGAGTACATGAACATTAATAACTCACACAGATATGCATGTATCTGGGGCTGAAACTATAGTTAATCTGTGGTTTCTTTTCTCAATTTATTGATGAATCATGACCTATTAAATGTCACACACTCGTGAAAAATGTCCATCGCAATTTCCCAGAGCCCAAGGTGATGTTTTTAAATAGTTTCTTTTTATCCAACCCAGATATTTAATTTAAAATGATATACAGTACAAGAGAAAAAAAGCACCAAATCCTTATTTGAGAAGTTGGAACCAGAGAAATACATCCACTCGCACATATGCAAACCCACTCCTATGTGTTCATATGCTCAAACATGCTGGCATGAGAAGAACATAATGAGATCAATGACAGAAGCAACATCAAAACCATTATCTATTTCCCCCTTTTGCAGACACTGTAGGTGTTATGCTCACATTCAACAAGGCTGCACTTCCTACTTTCCACCACTAGATGCCATGACTGATTGCCTCACTGACAGCAGACAGCAGTCTATTTCCGTTAACTTAGCTGACCCAGTTAAAAGACCATTTGGAAGTAAATATAGATGAAATGTGCTCCTCATTGCTAAGAGACGTAGCACACAAGGGAAGAAGTGAACACTCACTAATAAGATGTTTACACACATGCAGAATAGTAATGATTCCCACTGGACTCGATGGGTCTAAACATGCACTAAAAACACATCCTGTTTGTGTTGGTTGGTCTTCCTGTCAGCTTGATATCAATCCTGATGTTCAACATTGGATATTCATTTCAGTGTTTAACTATTGCAGGGCAGGAGACATTAAAAGTTTGCTTTTAATGTGGCAAAGAGGACTAAAAGAACTAACAAATTGTACCCAGAGACACTCGGCTGGATGAGAGGATTGAAAAGTGGTAATCTGCGAGTTCTTTGTGCACTTTTATTTTATTTTTTAATATGCATTTTGTTGATAAGCACTCAGAGTGATGATGTTTTACATTGTTTGTTTTTCTCTACTTGGACTTTGTGTTGGGGCAGTTTGACTCTCTGTAGACACTGTTTCATTTTTTGTTAGTTGTTGTTGCTCATATTGGAGATACAGTTCCTGATTTGCTACAGAGCGGTCCCAACAAATCACAAAATTTCCTTCCTGTTTTGAAACTAAACCATGTAATTGTTTCAAAACATTTTTTTTACGAAATTAGTTTTTTTAGGTGTACTTCTAAAAGTTATTACATTGTCAAGATGTGTGTCTTTTAACCCGTTTGTCTTTTACATATTGCAACTACAGCATTGTCTTTAATATCACTATTGAGTTATAAAAGAAAAGGTTCTAAATTAGAGCTTGAAGTAAGAGACCAGGATGTAGAGAAACTGACTGACAAGAGTAAAAGTGAAGAAAAAGATACAGGTCGAGAGAAAGCCAAATCAGAAGAGATTGAGAGAAAAACCAGACTAGACTGTGTATTTGTTTCACAGTCTTTTCCGTTGCCTTGGCAGTTAATTGGAGCCTCTCTGTATTTAATCATAATTCATTTGTGTGGGTTTGTTTACAATGTGCCGTCAAGTGAAAGCAGAGTGAGAGAAAGAGAGCAAACAGGCACCAAGAGATGAGGGAAGAGAGAATCGGTTACAAGAGAATTTTTTGAATGGTTCTGTCTCTGTAATGTCTTTTTTCAGCTGGTCCGTCTCTACATCTCAAACTATCTTGGTCCAGCTGAGTTGGCCACACGCCAACGCCCTTCCATAATTTCTGAAAACCTCTTCCCTCCACCACCAAACCCATACTCTAGACCCACATAAATATCCAGTTTCTTCACATCTCCCCCCGCTGTCTAACCATTTCCACAGAGGAACCTGTTTTGGTTGGATTTTCATAACTGCATACCATCACTAGAATATTACCACTTGATTATAACTTGGTATTATCGAGTGTCACTCCTTCTGCAAAATCCATGTTTTATTATCCCTGAGCTTAAACATCTCTTTATAAAGCTGTCACCTCCTCATAATTTACATCTCTACTTCATGACTTCTGGATTTTATATGTACAGTATAATGTGAAATCACTAAGGTCTCTTTAATACAGCTGGATCTTGAAAACATTATGGGAAACTTGTTAAGTGTTTTTGAATGCACATATCCCAACTCTATTCTGTTTTTCATAAGGAGATATTTGTGGTAAACACAAGCCATTATGCTGAGCCATAATCAAAACAAATCCTGTTATTTTTGTTCATAACATCAAAACTCAGTCAATAATCACCTCATAATAGGAATCAATGTTATGTTAAGTGCAGTAAATTCTTCTTCAGCAAATAACACTCTTCTCTCTTCTTCTTTCACAGTCTCAGTCAGAGCCAGTCACTAAGGAAACTGATGAAAAGCTTCTATATATACACTCACCTATATACATATCACAGACTGTTCCCTCTCAAACACTCTCCCACTCTCTCAGTCGCCCACACGCCCACACTCCCACACGCACACACACACACACACAGTACCCATCTATCCCCCCTTCGTCTCTGTCGGTGAAAGTCTCAGCTCTCTTGTTTATCCATGTCTTTCCATCTGTCTCTGTCTGTGTGTGTGAGAGACAGTAGGTGCAGAGCCATCTAATGGTCACATACCAAACACACACAAACGATCACTGCAAGTCTGGCTTTACAAAGGCAGAACCCCTTAAGTACAACACCTTAATTTCCTTCAACATGGAGCAGGATAGACAGCAAGGAATAGGAAGAGAGTGGGGACAAGGGATCCATCAGAGTGGTGGGCATGGGAACCAACAGAGAGGCCAGAGGTTACTGTAAAAAATGTAAAAACAAATTTGGGCAAATGATTGTAGAGGATGTCTCCACTGATCACAACTTGATTACACATAGGATAGATATTATGGAATTAATAGATTCTGTAAATGTTGGGTAATGTTAGTGTATTACTTTATGTGAATTCTGTAATCTGTCTTTTACATTACTTTCAGCACTTGTAACGGCGATTTGAAACATGTATCTTCCATTGATTGTTGCTGGATTCACTGGTAGTGAAAATGACTAAACTGAAAAGATATCATTATGGAATGAGAACATATGAGAACATATGGGTTAATCACCTAAACAAAGGTGATTATGTTCTCATGAGGTTTCACAAAAAAACTTAGATTTTGAATCAATGATTGTGTGTGAGAGATGTTTACAATCCAAATGAAAACGTGTGTGTAGGATTAGGGAGGGACTGGAATGGATGGGCAAATCACTGCTAAGCTCCTCTATTGCTGTATAATCCTACTGAGTACACACACGCAGACGCACAAATGTGTAAACATTCATTCAGATGTGCACATGCGCACAAACAAATGATGATCTGACGCTCTCTTACTCTTTCGTTTTTG
>NC_050188.1:17898710-17911210 GCF_008315115.2 Sander lucioperca
TGTAACACAATAGGCACCATTTGAAAATCACACTACTGTTATCTACTTAGCCAAACAAGATTGTATCACTCATACGTGCAAAGAAATTATTAAGCAAATTAACTTTAAGCAGTGACTTCTAGATTTTTCAGCAGAGTTCGTTGCTCAGAACATTCACCCAGTATTACTTTTTTATGTCTGCACTGTTGATGCCTGTACTGTGCAATAATGAAATGTTTTTAATTAGTTTGTGATGCATATTATTTGCTCAAAGCTGGACAGATCAGTGCTGCCTTGAGACTTAACCTGCCAATTAGCATCATGACACTCTAGTGAGATCCAACATTAATCTTCCACTCTGCATGCAGACTCCTGGTGGAGGTCAGTTAATGTTTGTTATTAGTCACCCATGTCCATTGTTTATTGCTCATGACAGCAGTAAACAGACATGCAGAGTATCCCTCTGGGAAAGAGGCGAGTGGAAAATAACACTCATCTCCAATCAGGCAAGGCAATGTGGGGGGAGAGAACTTGAAAAACTTTGCTTAAATGTTTGTTCATATTGATTTTCTTTAACTCACTGGAAGAATGCCTTATACTGTAGTGAGTAGAGAGAGACTATACATCAACCAGAAGGCCTGAGTTTAAATCCTTGACCTTGAGCATTTGCTCTGCAGAAATGTCTGCAAGCAAGATAATCGCCAGCAGCTCCAAAGGTGCTTTTCTGTAGCTGACCCTGCAATCTTACTTCCCTGTGGAAGGGGAGAAAGTGAAAAGAGAATCTCTCCTCTGGGAATCAATAATGCCACAAGAAAGACCGCATTTGTGCTGCGAGTAATTCAGAGAAGAATCAAAGAAGTTGTAGCTTGTGGTTCGCTAGTAATTTAAAGAATGGCAGATTTGTTTATAAAGAGATTCATCAATGAACTTGCATAGACAATAAGATACCCAAACACTCAGATGAGTAATGAATATAAACAAAGTGATAAACTAAAATACATCCCCCTCCTCATGCCTCACAGAGACATTACTTATAGGGTGTTTTTCGCACTCTCAGCACTGCCAATAAGGCTTCCATTCTCACAAGAAGACCCCTCACTAATTGGTTCCTGAAGCTGTTATGCATGAAAATATATCGCTGCTCCAACAAAGAGCTTGAATGCAGTATCATACAGCAGACAAACACTCAGTCACTAGGCAGACTCGTACTAGGCAGACTAGACTAGTTTTTTTCTTAAATCTTTATACAGAGCTTTGAAAAAGTGGTTAAATATTGTTTGGTAAACTCATTGTATTTCATGACAGAGAATGAGGATTAGGAGAGTGAGCCATTAATTGGAGCCGAGCCATACATTTACGATTGTGCTGTATTGAGGAAAACCTTGGTTCATTCACTGCGAGTAGCGAGTATGTGAGTAGCTGCCACTTCACTCACATTAAAATCAAATGCACTTTACTTAACATGCATCTGGAATGTGACCAGGGTGATAAAGCAAGGCTCTTGGCTATGAGGAAAACACAGGGCTAAAAAGTCCTTGACATCAGAACTAGTAACATCAAATTAAACATGACAGTCAGACTAGCAGCTTTTAGGTTGTAATAGCAACATGGCAGCAGTTTGTCAGTATTGATTCAGCAATAAGCAGTGAACCACTGTACAACCTCAATTCAAGCTCAACTAAACATGATATAAGTCTCCATTTATTCATTAAACCAGCTTACATAGCAAAAAAATAACTGAATTTATTTAAATCAAAACCATGAAGTAGGCACATGTTAACAGACGGGGACAATCTCACCTCATTCAACACAACTCCTCCAGACCCCCCTGGTTTGTCACCAGGTGGTACAGCCCATGGAAAGGGTCCCAGATTGTCCCAGAATGCAGTGTGTTGACTCAGGGACTCAGCACTCCCTGGTGGATGAAACAACAACAACAAAAGTTGAAACTAAGGTAGAGAAAGGACAGATTATAACATGACAGGACACACTGGTGTACTATACACTGTGGTGCACGCATCAGCAGGGCCCACACATGCACCACCAGGTTTATGTAACTCAGTTTTGATCCATACACATAAACAACAATATGGGATTGTCACATCTTGCATCAAAAAAAGTTGCGGCAGCAAACAGATGACATGCAAAACATTTGTCTTTTACATCCCAACAATCCCCCTCTGATTTTCTGTATGCGCACATTAGTTGGGTGGTGATGGCACAGTGGATGTGACACATGCCTTTGGTGTGGGAGACTTGGGTTCGATTCCCACTGTGATACATCAACCAATGTGTCCCTGAGCAAGACACTTAACCCATAGTTGCTCCAGAGGCGTGCGACCTCTGACATATATAGCAATTATAAAATAAAATATAGCAATAGTAATGTAATTAGTACAGATCCCACAGTAAAGCACTACAAAGATGGCTATTGATGGCGATGACTGTAGTGCACCTGAGTAAGTAATCTATATAGACTTGAAGAGAAAAAGAGTGTGACCTTACCACATAAATTTGAAAAAGATCACTGTACATGTACACAAAGTCAAAATGAAATAGGTTTGGTACAAAAGAGTGTTTATGAGACATTTAGTTAGTGAAAACTCGCTGTACATATATTCTTAACAGGCTTTTGAAGCATTTCTGCGCATTCTTTCTGTTGAATGTTTTTGCTTAAGCCCTTTAAACCTTACTCTCATTTGACATTTTCACCGTGCATCTTTTCATTCTGTAGCTTTCATTTGCTACTGTTTGCATAATGTTTTATTGTTTTAAAAACGGCAATGCAAATACAGGTCATCATTAAAAACAGGACCTGTCATATTCATGAAGGGAAAAAAACAAACTACAGTGCATCTTTAAAGACATCAAAAGTGCAACAAGCTGATTTAAGCAGACACCCACACACCGGCATAAGAGACATACTGGCTGATCGTCGACAGCGTGCACACACTCTGTGGGACCAATTAGGCAGGTTGTGGTGGAATGATGGGGATTTTACAGGGATACGAGAGACATGTTCCCAGCTGCAGTGTGTGTGTGTGTGTGTGTGTGTGTGTGTGTGTGTGTGTGTGGAGGTGTGTGGGACGGCAAACATCCTACTGACCCACTTTTTACATGTCTGAAGACAAGGAAAGAGGTGGGTAGGAGTGTGTTTGTGTTGCTGTCTAGCAGTGGGAAAGTGTTTTATTGCAGCTTAGGGAAGACAGAGCAGGGAATTACAGCATGTGGCTGGTTTTGTGTGTTACATTAGTAATGGTGAAAAATGTATAATTCCACACACACTTCTTATGTTATGCATGACAACTCTATTCTACAGAGAATTGAGAGCTATGGTGGAAATGAGATATGATAATAGGACAGTGAGGCAGATGCAAAACGAGAGAAACAAAACAGAGGAATGTCTGGTATGGCAGACATGGGAAAATCAATAGGCTTCCACAGTGGACTATAGTATAGTGTCAGGCTTAAGCTAAGCATGTAGGCACACATGTATTAAGCTTAAGGCACACAGAAAGCAGCAGGGTTTGTGTGTACTAAAAAGGTTTGTTATGTGTGTATGTAAGGCAGAAAATAGATGTGTACTGAGGCCATGGATTAGCAGACACCAACAGGCAAAGGAGTCCATAATATGGTGTTAAAAAGGCAAGGTAGAAAGAGGGATGGAGATAAGAGAAGAGACAGACAAAGAAGAGATTGAGTAATAGCCAAAGTTAAAAGAAGAGAGAAACAGTAGGAGAGATCCAGTGGTAACAGGAAGGAAGACAGATGGAGAGAATAGAATGGATGATGAGGTAAAGCAGACACAGAGAGAATGAGGCATTAGGAAGGCAGAGGGAAAGAAAGACAGAGAGAGAAACAGATGGTGGCAGAGAAGAGGCAGATAGAAACTCACTGGGAGGACAACACTGGCACAGCCAGCGAGACACAGCAGGGAGTATGGAAAGCTGAAATGTCAGTGGAAAAAGGAAGGAGGAGGATGGTGAGAGGGAGGGCAGAGCAGGACAGAGAGTGAGGGTTTCATTTCAAAACTCTGCCAACTTGTAGGGAAAATACTATGAAACCCAAATATTTAAAGATGTCAAGTTTAAATATATCACCTGTTCTGGCCATAGCATATAAGCAAAGCATATGTGAGGGGTTGACTAAAAGAAAGCAATTGTAATTAACAGAGATTCATTTTGTTTAACAAATGCAACAAACATGTTGATCCTAACAACTGAGACTGTGAGGGGAAACACACTGCCAGTCTTATACTTAATAAACTATACAGAAAATCAAGAACTCCATCATTTCACAAGGCTGTGCCAGGGTAGTGGGAGCTTCTAGACCACCAGGTTTGGGCGGTTCTTATATAACTATCAGAAGGCCTAATATATAATAAATAAAAAATAGCTGTCATGAAGATAATGTTTAAAATGTACAACCAATCCCGGACTCCCGTTACTTGTTTGGGGATCAATTTGATTGTCAATGAAAAGAAAGTACCGTAAACATGACCTTAAATGCTGAGTGCTGCAAAATAAATGCTTTTCAGGCTGACAACAAACACACCACTCCTGACTCTCTCTCACACACACACACACACACACACACACACACACACACACACACACACACACACACACACACACACACACGCACTTTGTCTCAATCCTTCATGTCCAATCCAGGAATCAAGCAGGCTAAAATAGTCAGAAATAAATAACTGATATGTACGTGTGTGCCGTTTTTACGTCGCCATGTGTGTTTTGAGGTTTTTTTCTGTATTGTACCTTAACTACATTGCATTACATTCATTTAGCATGCTTTAATCTACATGCACATAAATGACCAAAGCATACCTACAAGTATTTGTGTACGTATGTACTGCGAGTCTACCTTACTCAGTGAAACACAGGGGTCAAAGAGATGTTTTATGCATGTCGAGGCATCTACCTGACACTGTCATTAAGAGAAACTTACAGTGAGTTAACAGGTTTGCCAGTACAGCTGAATGTAGGACATAGTGTGTAAGTGACTAAATGAGTGGTTTACACACTTAACAAAAGATTAAAGTACAGTCCTACAGTCTTTTATGTGTATGTCCTGCTGTTGTATTCTGCCACAATGGGTGGATGGGTTCACAATTTTTGGTCATTCATTCGTTTGTGGTGATTTACTGTAGTTTAAAAGGTGATGATATTCAACATGCCTAACAAATGTTCTTTTTATGAGTGTTTCTCTGTACTTGACTAGATGCTGGCGTGATTACTCCATGAATGCTTTTGTCTGCTCAATTATCACTTCACCTGTCTTTAAGTGCTCCCATTCTTCCCATTCTCTCTTCGCCAAGTGTAGTCAAAAAAAAAAAAAAAAAATGTTGCCCACCCACAATCCCAACAGCTGTTGCCAAATCCTTTGCCTACTGTACAAGTTGTGCCCAACAGTGTGGTCTTGTTTTAAAAAAACAAGACCACACTATTGAAAAAAAAATGGCTGTAGACTGTGCAACCACAAGGATGTGGTCGAAAGGCTAACATCAGCAAAAGATTTACTAAAAAATGCCTCTGAAGGTTGCATTCCCAAAAAAAATTAACGACGGAGTTAAATGCCAAACTCTTGCCGGATAAATGTGTGGTTAAGGTAGATCTGGGTACAGAACATGACGTTCAAATCATATTGCTTGACACTTAAAATGTGTGTATTTATAAATAGTTTTGCTTGCTCTTAATGGACCTTTACAGAGAGATGGGAGAGATGGGAACACAGCACATCCTGTAGTACACAGTTCACCATTTATCATAAATATGACAATCACAGGAACACACACACACACACACACACACACACACACACACACACACACACGCACACACACAAAATACTTTGGGAGCTGAGGTAGTGTCTAACAGCTGTTTGGTTGGCTGAGGCAGAATAATGAGGTGAGTCTTTGTGTGTGTGTGTGTGTGTGTGTGTGTGTGTGTGTGTGTGTGTGTGTGTGTGTGTGTGTGTGTGTGTGTGTGTGTGTGTGTGTGTGTGGACTGAGTGACTGACCATCACTGTAACGTAAGGGAAATGCCTTCCTTAACCACAACCCCATTTTCCTAGACTCCAACATATCTGTCATACCACAAGTGAGGAATCAGCCCTCTTTGAAGGTTCAAGGTGCTCAAAGCAGGGAGGAATGTTATCTTGGGTGCACACATGTCTGGAAAGAGCAGTGTCTTTTTACTTACCACCATCCTTTATCTACCATTCCACACTCGTTTGCTGTGTTAGTGGAAGTGTGTACGTGGCAGCTGTGGGAGGTTCAGTGCCATAACAAAAATTCCTGTTGCTGACCTGAACTATTTTGAATATCCATTTTTATGATACAATGTTGGAAGGAAGGAAAGAAGAAAGAAAAATCACAAGCCAGGAAGCAAATACAAATCATTCAGCAAAGACAAACATAAAATAAAGGTCAGCATTTCCAGATTTAAAATACACTCTCTTTCTCCCTCCACTTCCCAACTCTTTCCAACCATTTCTAGCCATTCTCTGCTTAGTAACCCTCCAGGCTAAAGCTCAGGCGAGTGACAATCAGGGATATTTGCAAATCAAACCTAGTTATCTACAGCCCACTGGTACACATCATAACATTTTATTGATGGAGGTCTTACTTCTCACCCACTCTCTTCAATGAGAAATGACCTAATTAAGGACATTTTTATAGTGGGTATATTACAAGTGCATAAAATCCATGGGTGTTTGGTTATGATGCAATAATATGGATACAAGTTGGAACACCAAGACTCCTGCTGTTGGTGCAGGAGCTGATCATAGTCTAAATAAACCTGATTGAATGCTAAACTCCAAAGCAAAAGAGGGAGAGCAATGGTCGACTTAACATTCATAGACAACTACAGTAACAGTCAAACAATTTCTTAGACTAGAAACAACATGTTATGGGTAATACCCACTGACAAACCTGAAATAAAGACTGGCCAGGCATCAGAAGAGATGATTACACTTTTATGAAATATGACATTAACGTTCAGGGAAGGGGAAAAGAGCATAGAGTTGCTGTCCAGTGAAAACCATGTATCTCCAAATGTGGTGAGTAATTTATTAAGCTCAATAAACTATTTAAAAACCCATTGGAGTCACAAAGCTTAAAAAACAGGGCTGTTTTTAGCTTAAGAAAACCTGATATTCTTTCAGTTCATGTTCAGTGTTCGATGACTGCTATTGTTTGCACCATCATGTAGTAAATTGATCACAAGACTAAAACAACTAATTGACAAAATATTTACTCGTCAGCCTAGACCCTAATGTCTGATTAGTTGTCTAATCAGCTCAAGGAACCATCTGTTGCTTTAGTGCACAACAATTTTATATTAATGAACGTCCATTACATTCAAGCCATTGCCAAATGAGTTGATACAAAACCAATTAAGCCCATCAGCTTCACAAAACTCTCTCTGTATTTCTCAGTATGGCTTTTGCTTATGTTTACAAAATAGCGTAGTCCGGCAACATTCATGCGCAGAAGCTTGAGTGATGCGTTTTACGTCACCGCTAAGAAAGGACAACAGCAGCGTTCAGATCTGGAGACGAAGGGGATATAAAATTACAAGATAATTAGCTCTTCTAAAGAGTCCATCACGTATGTTTGGAGGAGGAGTGGGGGTGGTGTGCGATCATCGAAGGCTTGTATCATGTGGATGCGCCGATAGTGTTTTAGTCATAGTCATTACTAGAATTCCTCATGAGGACGACAGAAACTACGCCCTATAGCTATAAGTTTTCTTTCATTTTCTGTTTTCACTTGTTCGACACATTCACGGACACACCATCACTATTTCAACACCCAACACCTTCTCTATTCATTACAATGTTCTGAGCTTCACTTTGTGAGGCTATACAACTTCACTTGTGGGTGGAGCACACACGCACGTCCATAAACGTCCCAAATAAAGACAATGGGGTGAGACAAATCAAAGGCTGTGTGTGTGTGTGTGTGTGTGTGTGTGTGTGTGTAAGCTTCTGCGTAAGAGGGCATGCTGAGAGAATAGGAAGCATGCTTTCTGTGCCAACCCTATCCTTGGCTGTCAAACAAGGACACTCACGCACTCACGCACACACACACCACACACACCACACATACACACATACACATAAACACACAAAACACACACACACACACACACACACACACACAGTGCTTAATATTTTTAATTGGCCACTGATTTGCCAGTTAGTGTTCTTGCCACTCTCTTCACCTCACTGTGCTGGCCCTGTGCCCTACAGCCTGGCAGAGACACAGCTGGACACAGAGTCACAGAGAGAGAGTGTGTGTGTGTGTGTGTGTGTGTGTGTGTGTGTGTGTGTGTGTGTGTGTGTGGGTGGGTGTGTACGCACGCTTGAGTGTGTGGTAGTGTGTTTTTCATCTTGAAGCAATTAGTTTCGCAAGAGTGAGTAGGTCTGTGCATGTGTGTAGGTAAAGGAATGGTGTCATTTTAAACAGATACATTTCACATGTGCTTGTGTGTGCGCAACTGAAGCAGGCTCAGTTTCATGGGCAGATTTCTAAAATTCTCTCAGGCTCTGTGACAAATTTTCATTTCAAGTACTACATCATTCAATTTACTGACAAGTCTTCATCTCCTCAGATATGCTGAGGTCTCAAAGTTCTGCATTTTAGGAAACATCTTCAATGTTATGCACTGCTATTGTGTGGCTGGTGCACACACATTTCTTTTTTTAATGATTTTCCACCAAGGCCAAAACATTTTCTACATCAGTAAGGGAAGCACTGTGCATTATCTTAACAGCAATTGAAACAACACACATACAGAGTTTTCGGCACACTGCATAGTCTCCGGGTTTTTCATGGAGAGTCTGTGTGACAAAACGTGCTGTAAATGTCTGTTGTTCAGTGTTAAATGCCACGATACACTTGAGGCTCTTAAAGCTCACACATACACACCACGTGCATTGTGGCATGTATCATCAACACACTGTGGCTTATAATGTGTGACTGTGTGCAACCACATGAGTGTGCTGTGGAACATTTTGGTAAAAAAAGAAGAAATAAATAATACAAAATACACTCAGACAACCTTTCAGAGTTGAATTACAGTTTACAAAAGTGCACTGTCTGAGTGTCAACAAGGTGTGTGTGTGTGTGTGTGTGTGTGTGTGTGTGCGTGCGTGCGTGTGTGCGTGCGTGTGCGTGTCAAGGTTATAATCGTTAACGAAAACGAATGAAATAACGAAAACTAGATGGGAAAAAACATTGTCGTTAACTGAAATAAAAATAAAAACGAGGCATTACAAAAAAACGATAACTAAACTAAAACTGTAATGTCTGTTTGCAAAACTAACTAAAATAAAATAAAATTATCGAGTAAATGTCCTTAGTTTTCGTCTTTGTCGATGTCTTTCATAGAGCAAATAACGTTATATCTTTCCAACCATGACATTTCCCGTAGACATGTATAGTTTCCGACTGGGAACCCAGAAATCCCGACATTCCACGTCAAATTGAACACAACATAGTCCATGCCCCTAGCCTCGTCGCCTGGCATCATAGCGGTACCGAAAGTCGGATGAAAGCGGCACCTATTTGATTATGACTGTGTCAGATAAAAGCAATTTCCTGTCAGTGGAATGTGGTAAAATATGTGGACAATTTATTACAGGGAAAAATCCCACGAATTTGAAAGTACATTTGAGAAGCGCACGCAAGCTAGGAGGCTAACCTAGCTTAACAAGGTAAAGGAGAAAGCAAAGCCCCCTTTCCCTGAAACAGAAGCTAACCCCGGTAACGTTACGGGCATGGATGTATGGGTACAGGGTATTGATGTATGAATACAGGGCATGGATGTATGGATACAGGATGGAGACAACAGCAGGAGAGAGAACACTACAGGAGGGCTTTCACCAGCGACCCGATAGCTGCTGGTTAGTACATACGCAGGAACACCACAAGCAGGAGGAAAGGTGGGTTAATAATGTGGATTGATACTGGGATGTCTACGCAACTGTGTGAGTCGATTGACTTCAAAAAGTTCGGTACTTTACTCGAACCAAAGTTGAAAACACCTGTTGATGTATGTCTTCTTTAGTCTGTTGGCTATTTAGGTTTTTTTCTGGAACACGTCACTTACACATTTTGCACTTAATGCGGCGTCTTGTGTAGACGGTTTACATATTTATGACCATATGTAGGCTACCATATGTAGGCTACATGTACTGGTGTTATTGTTGAATACATGTGAATACATATTTCTAAAATTGTATGATGTTTTTGTTGACTTATTATTACACAATACTTTTTCTGACCTTTTTGAATATTGCCCCCGACAAATAACCAATATTACAAAAAAAGACAAAAACTAAGACTAAAACTAATAAAAACTAAACTAAAACTAAGCATTTTCAAAAACTAAAAACTAAACTAAACTAACAAACCCGCTTTAAAAACTTAATTAAAAAAGTTTAATTAAAACTAAACTGAATTTGAAAACAAAAAGTCAAAACGAAATAAAATAAAAACTAATGAAAAATGCAAAACTATAATAACCTTGGTGTGTGTGTGTGTGTGTGTGTGTGTGTGTGTGTGTGTGTGTTTAATGCACATGATGCGTGTGAGATTTATGTAGCCCATATCATAAGCAGATTGCATCCTCTCCTGCAGTATTTTGCAAAGCAATGACCATCACCACTCATTCCTCTTACACTCTGCACACACACACTCAGACAAGCACCGACACGTACACCAATGAGCAACCCAAGGTCAAAACAAAGAGGATGAGATAAGTGTGTGGTCTGTGTGTATGCGTGTGTGCGTGTTTGTGTGCGTGATGACATCATTACTAGAGCAGAGCACTCTATAGCTGATTGATGGAGAGAGGGGTTGTTATGGTCGACTGCTGTTAGCTCATTGCCCAGCAACCAGACAATTGGACCTTGCCACTGTGTGTGACACACACACACACACACACACGTGTAGCTAGACAGTCTGGTCCTCATCTTGACTACTAATAGCAGTTACTGCTGTGTGATAACTGCTTCTAATGCTGCAACAGAGTTGACTAGGCTTATACATTTGACATTGAAACAGTGATCATCTACAGTGTCTGATTGTGTGTGTTGTGTGAAGTAATGAATACTCTCTCTCTCTCTCTCTCTCTCTCTCTCTCTCTCTCTCTCTCTCTCTCTCTCTTCATGTATGCATAATACATATATGCAGCATGTAGGAATTTAAAAACAGTGTGTACTGATATACAGTACATACAATGAATACCACATGTAAATACATTATAATCATAATAGCTGTTTTTTTCTCTGAACTGAAGGCAGGTGAGGATGTACTTTGCAGATATCTGTGTCTGTATTTTCACAAAGCAGAGCTCAGACTCAGAAAACTGTTTTTTATTGATGCATTTTTTGAGTTTTGCAGCTGTGGGTGGTAAAAAAAAAAAATAAAGATTTAGCTGGTGTTTGTTGGGTTCTGTTATGCCATATAAAAACTTCCTATTGGTAGGAGTCTGGATCACTACGGGCAAAGTTGCTCCAGAATATCACAGCTCTCTTTTTTATTTGTAATCGGTTACCTTTACCTATGTCTGGGGCATTCCTGAGGACTGCAGGTGTTTTGGATAAAATCAAGGGAAAGAATAATGTTTTCTAGTGCATCTTTTTTTCCTCTTTTTCACTAGTAGCCTACAGCAACTTTGACTAACTTGTAAGGAGATAGTCTGTTCAACTTTTCACACGTACCCTATCAGTTTACCATTCTCACACATGCACACGTACACACAGACACACTTCTCAGATGACCACTCATTGAGAAGCAAACGGAGAAGACACAATACTAACATCACAAAAAAACAACTGCAGCTCGGCCTGCTCTGATGTCAATGAGAAGTTTGAAATTCTAACAGGAGCTAACAATGACTAATCAGGAGCTAAACAGGCTAAAATACAAGTACTTTTTTATAACAACAAATGTATCAGTGAAGGTTCCCATTGTATCCCAATTGCAAACATCTGTTCAATCATCATTTCTTCATGCCTATAGTCAGAAAGAACCATGCATTATTGGATGGATAGATGGATTTTAAGGCCAGGTATAATGCGTCCAAGAATTAAGAAGCACTCAGCACAGCTGGAGGCCGTCTCATACAGTACTGCAGCTCTATTAACAACCCTGTAAACACACACTCGTTTTAGTATCTTTCCAGACAGATTACAACAGAAATGCTGTCTTACTTGTGTCTTTGAAGAACAGGGAAACAAGAAAGGTGCTTTGATGGTGATAACAATAATTTGATGGTTAGTTACACGTGGCTGAAATAAAAACTATAATTGTGTACTACTGCTGAGAAGATAGATTGATACATCTAAAGTGGTATGCCTCAGGTAGTCACTGTATAGCACAATGAATAAAACATTTCACTGCCAAGGTAAGGGGGGTTTATTTTTTACTGAGATCACATATTAGAAAATGAAAAATCTTGTAGGCAAAGATATGAAATATCTTGCTGATT
>NC_050188.1:17916210-17921210 GCF_008315115.2 Sander lucioperca
TGGAAATTAAAACAGAAGTAAGACAAAGTAAGCTTGAGAAAGAGAGGGACAGAGAGAGAGAGAGAGAGAGAGAGAGAGAGAGAGAGAGAGAGAGAGAGAGAGAGAGAGAGAGAGAGAGAGGGTTAAGGTGTCACAATTACTATACATCCATTGTACTCCATCATAAGTAGAAAAACTAAAACCTGCATCAGGGCTGGTTGCATTCTACAGGATCTACTACTGACTAAATACAGACAGTAAAACTGAAGGTTAGGTCAAAACAGTGACTAAACATTCAGTGGCAAAGATCAGAGTAAATCAATTAGAGGAGAAAGAGACAGAAAAGGAGACAGACAGAAAGTAAACAAAGTAAAGCTGAGATAAAACAGAGAAGCAAGTGTGCAAAGCTGAGTCAGAGGCAGACAGAAAAACAGACTAAATTAACAGCAAGAGAGCAACAGAAACTCAGCCTACCCTGCGTTTGTTCCAAATTTGTGTGTGCGGGTGTCAGACAAACTGAAAAAACCACACAACACTTTGGAACTGTATACATTTATTAATGCATGCCTGCTACACTGCAGCTGTGCTTTCATGTTTGTGCTCTGACATGGTAAGTTAAAGAGTGACTATAATTGCAAGTTTCTCTTTTGCAATACAAACCTAATGCTTCCTAACAAATAAGAAGTAAACTATATTTGTGTTTCTATATTAGGTTAACATAAAAGCCACTGAACTGTCTAACACTGCAAACTAGTGTTACACATAAAGCTAAGTGAGTGAATATGTGTCTGTTTGACTGGCTGACGGCCTGGTTAACCAACAGCTGTCTGACTCACTGCACAGCTGTATAACTGGCAAACAGGCAAATTAATTATCCATCTCACTGGCTGGCTGGCTTTTTACTGAACAGCTGTCTAGCTGACTGATCAAGCTGTTTGACTGACTGACTGGAGGTTTCCTGACTGAATACGTAAATGACTTCACAGCAAGAGGACTATCCTACTGACTGAATATTTGCATCACTGGCTGGTTGGCTAATGAAGGGCATACTGTTGAAAGTGAAAAGAGGATGATGAAGTCCACCATGTTTCTATGTCTTTGTGTGTGTATGGACAGAGACTGCATGTCTACATCTGTGTTCACTGCCCGAATGACTGTGTGTGTGTGTGTGTGTGTGTGTGTGTGTGTGTGTGTGTGTGTGTGTGTGTGTGTGTGTGTGTGTGTGTGTGTTGCTTCTCCATGCAAAGGGATGCTCTCTGCTGTTATACAATACATATTGTATAAGAACTGGCAGTGTGTGGGCAGCTCCCACCATCTGGGGAGATGCAACCCCTGCCGTGCCTGACACTACACACTGCATGTGTGTGTGTGTGTGTGTGTGTGTGTGTGTGTGTGTGTGTGTGTGTGTGTGTGTGTGTGTGTGTGTGTGTGTGTGTGTGTGTGTGTGTTTGTGTCTACCCTGCAGCTACAAATAGATACAGCATCATCTACAGTAGTTAGGTTCCTGGGTTCATGTACATGATGGATTAAAGGAAAGTAATTGAGTGCAATCCTGTATACTGTGCATATACTGCATGTTTTGCTGTGTATATTACGACTGATACTATTTTGTTCATCCTGATAAATGCTGCAAATGTATTATTTCAAAAATACATGCATCAATAATTGTATACACACACAGGGATTCTTTATTATACTTACTGTATGTAGCAATGTACTCTGGGGGTTTGACAGCTGACAAAAGAAAGTGAAGACTTCGTTATCTGGCTTAGCAGGAGCCAAAGTTTCCACAGAGATGGACTCAACTACACAAACAGCGTCTTGGAACTCTTCGTCCACAAATAAACAAAGACACACTCAGAGGAAGACATACAGTGCACACACACACACACACACACACACACACACACACACACACACACTAATCCACACACACAAAGTAAATAAGGTGCTGAGAGAATCCACTCCATCAAGTCCAAGTCAGTGCTCAACATTGAACTGTTGCTATGGAGAGGAAAGCATGGCTTTCCAGTCTATTTAAGGTAACCAATGTTACTTATTTCGTTTCACTGCATATATCAGAGTAAAAAAAACTGTGATAGCAAGCATCACCACTACACTGTATGTCAACTGTGAGATGCTTTTTAATTCTCAGACTTCTTTATTTTGCCCTCCCTGCTGCTACTGATCAGTTTACCAAAAATGAATGAAGATATCTCACTGCAAATCAAGGCTGCAAAATGGTCACTCATTGTCCCTCAAAGTGTGGCAGGTAAAAACGTTCTCGGCTGGTAGACTACAGCTCTTTATGTGCTTTCCCACAAGGATTGGCATTTTGCCTTTGTTGGTTATGTTGTCAAATTCAGGATGTTTGTATTCAAATTTTGGGAAATATTTAGTTTGGACTGTCTGGAGCTTTGTGCATTCTGTTAGAAAGTGCAGCTCTGACTCAACTTCGTCTTTCTTGCAGCTGGCAGAACCGCTCCTCTTTTTTTTTTTTCAGCCTGTCTTAATGGCCAGGCTGTGCTCACTGGAGTCTGTACTAGTTCTTTGTTTCATGTCAGTTACTGTGGTCAGGTAATCTGCCACACGTACGGTCTCTTTAGGGCCAGGTAGCACTCCATTTTGCTTTGTGCGTTTGTTTGTGTGTTTCAATTGGTGATGTAGTTTTGTTTCTGGTGTGTTATAATCTGGTTAACTCTAATTGATTTTTTCTCAGACCTCTCAGGTCCTGAGACAGAACAGGGCTAGAAAGTGAACTAAGTGTCAGGACCAGCTGAGTGAGGGGACTATTTTCTTTGCTCAGCTCTTGGCATTGCAGGGCTTTCAGGTTATAGGAGTTACTGGTTTTAAGATGAAGCAAATATTTGATTGCTCTTTTTTTAATTTTGATGAATAATGGGTATTGGCCTAATTCAGCTCTGCAGGCATTGTATTTGGTTTTTCTGTGCACCTAAATGCCTCTAAATAAATCAACTGTTACTGTCTCCTTTCAAATATCAAAGCTTTTAGTGATAAGTAATAATACAGTTTGCCCAGTATTTCTGCTCAGCACACAAAGTTCCACATAAAGCATGAGACTGCAGTGTACTGTTATTTCTCTTTTGTTTGCACGGAGCACATACGGTATGTGGACAGCATATGTGCACATCTGCATGTTCGTGTATTTTTGTGTTTCAAGGTGAATGTGTTAGATCCACACAGTAAGAGAGATGCTACATTGCCTCCGTTTTTAGCACACGTCAAGGGAAGTCACTGGAGCTCACATCCTGCCTTCTGTAATCGTGAATCCCAGATTTCTATTGCAACCATCCCCTAACTCACTGCTGATAATTATTTTCTGAGTTTAAAACTTTATTTGACACTCTTAAGGCTGAGGTGCTCCTGTGGTTTATATGAATATATGGTTGATATATTTTACTCCTATGTAGTGTTAACACTTCGAAAAACTGAAATAATTGACATTCATTTTATCTTATTAATCAGTTTCAGATAGCTACAAATATATTGTACAAGGGTTATTTTGCTACAGGTTTTCAGGCCATCTAAGCAGCTGCTTCACAATTAAACTTCCAATGGGAACCAGTGTGCTTAGGCACCTGGACACACACTGAAAAACATTGCATTTTAATACGTAAAAGTAGAAATAATTAGAATATGTTTTTGCTGTCTCGAAAGCCATAACTTAGATCAAAACACATGCTGAATTTTCAACTCCACGGTTCAGGTGTTAGAGGTGCTAATTGTATTCTTCCTGCTTGTCAGGTAGGATCCACCCAATATGTTGAAAAGCAGGAGAAGTGTGAAATATGTGGACTTAAATACTTAATAGAAATAACTTTTTTCAGTGTGAAGTTATGTGGTCCTAAAAAAGGAAATGTAACACCTCACTACCTTTTTCATGCCCTCACTTAACAAAAAGGTGTTTTTTATGTTTTTACACGCAGGTACACAGATGCACACATCCAAACCTTAAGAGAGACAAAGAGGAAAAAAAGGAGAGTCTCGGACAACAGTACAAAGACAAGGCAATTCCAAAACTAGCAATGGCTGTAAACACAGTCATTAAACTCTAGGGTTACGTGAAATCTTTGAAATATTGTGACCAATACAATAGTTTCCTTATTAAGTTAAAAATGGGGAATAAAAACACATGTTTGTCTCCAGCCCTTTTTTTATCATTGAATAAAATATGCCAAATTTCACAATATCTCTGTTTAATGTTGACTTAACAAAAACAGCTGCTCAAGAACTTCGCCAAAATAAACAAAATGGTGAAAGAAATTAGCCGCATTTGCGGATTCCCTAATTGAGATAAATATCCTATCAAATAATAAATAAACAAGACTAAGCATCTGATCAAGCACTTTCTTGCAAACACTTAATATTTGGCAGTTCTCCACCATGGTCACATTTCGATTGATACTCTAAAAGTACTGAGCTTTGATATTCAGTCATACAGTAGAAGTCACACGACCACTGCATATATTAATATATCAATGAAATGACAGTAAGTGCATTAGTGTCTTGAGCTGAGGACAACTAGGTCTTTCAGCCTATTCGTAACAGGCAGGCCAGGTTTATAGCTAAGTGGCAATCATTTGCGAAACGTGTGCAAAAAGTGTTTGCAAGAAAGCTTTTGCAAACAGTCCCAAGGATTACTAAATTCACTGAGCTAGTGGCAGCTGTACACATGGTCAGTTAATGACCATGGAAAAATAAACACTTGGTAACACCCAGGCCCTAGCAGAGCACACAGGAAGACCACCGCCGTTGTTATGTCATATTTCATCCTCACTACTTCCCCTTTCCCCTTAGCCCCAAACAGGAATTAGTTCCTACACAAGTCCCTGGGGCCTGTATAATGAGGCCTGTCCTGTACGTGTGTGTGTGTGTGTGTGTGTGTGTGTGTGTGTGTGTGTGTGTGTGTGTGTGTGTGTGTGTGTGTGTAAATGTATACCCACACATGTGGGTGTGTGTACGAGGCTTACATGCCTTTCGATCCGTCTCTCATTTAAGAC
>NC_050188.1:17926210-17943710 GCF_008315115.2 Sander lucioperca
TGGTTTTAACTTCTCAGGATGTGCTGTGCATCTTTGTCCTACATGACAGTATACTTAATGTTTGGCTTTTGGACTGTTAGACCAAAATATGAAGACGTCCTTTTGAGGTCTAGGAAACTGTGATCAGCATTTTCTTACACTTTATTTAAAAAAAGGATTAATTGCAAATTAAACGATCCTGTAAGTTTGAAAATATCTCAGGTAGCCGTGTTGAATCATGTTGGCTGGCTATCACTCTGGATGATTCCATTAAAATCCCTCAACCGAAGCCCATCTGCCATTGTTATACCATTCAGGAAGCCACTGGGCGCTACATTAGCCCCAAGTTCACTCCTTTCCCCCAAGTGAAGGAAAACTAGTTTGGCTCAACGGGCTATTAGCCCACACCTCTTCATACATTAAAGGGTTGAGTACAGGAACATGAGTGGAGAGTATATAGGGATACTCGTAAGTGGCCATCCATCAGCACTGCCGTACAGACTGCGCCGATAATGTTGTGATGGCAGGAAGGCATATAGCACTATACAGTACAAGAATAATGGTGTGGTATTTTGAGACACCCAACCAGAATCCCACAGCAAAACCTTCATTTACAGATAATGGATAATTTTAGCTCTTGAAAAAAATAACCAGACTTATCCTGCCGCTACCGTAGATCTGAAAATATCCAAAGAATAACCTACTGTGTTAACATTGCTGATAAAACAAATACATATTTCACATTTCTAATATGTTTATGTGTGTGTATAACTGTAAGACTGGGTATCTACCTACTGCATCACTAGCTGGCACACAGAGAGTGGGAGGCATTGATTGAAGCTAACTGCTAAGGTATCATCAGATCACGAGCATAAATGTGCCAACCCATTTGCCACCTAAGAAAATGAAATTGACATTAATAACATTAAAAAAACAGAGGCTGCTAATGTCACAGAGCTGCTAACTATTAAAGAGAGGGGAAGACAGGAGATTGTCGCAAAGTCAAAAGCAGAAATAAGGACACACGGCAGGATGAAAGGGGACAAAATGAAGGGAAAGTTGACAAAGAGGTGAACAAGAGAAGAAGATAAGAGAGGCAACAGGGCACAGAGCCAAAGTAGCACACAGAGAGACAGTGAGATATATAGAGCAACCGGTAGGTAGGAGAGGGTGGGTGGTCAGAGAGGTGGCACTTTATCATACAGCCTAGTTCTAAAAGCAATAAGCTTTCTATAGGTCAAAGCATAAGGACTTCCCAGGCCCCACAAAGGCCATCCCCATTCATCTCACTAAAAGCTGAAGTTGCTGAACTGAGCTCAACTGCTCCTGGAGGAAAAATGTTTGTCATCATGGACTCCTGACTATTTTAGAACAATATCCGATAATACGTACCACTTCTCTTTGTTGCTTTTGAGGTGAGGTTTGCTTCTCTTCATTTTATCATTGTATATTTTTAAATAAAATAAAAACTTCTGCTACATAATAAATAACTACATTTTAAAGTCCAAAGCAAGGGCATTTCATATAACCATTTCAGCCAAACAAAATACTGTAAAGGTGTGTCATGTATTCACAGACGTTCCATGCATACTAGCCTTGAAAAATATCGTAATCAAACTGCTGGTAAAACGGCGTCAGATACAGATGACATTCATGCCAAGGAACTATAACAGGTACCTTGACTGACAGGGAAACCTGTAAATTATCTCATTTGCATGACTTCTTGGTGCTGTCTGCAGGTAATTATCATCCTCGAATGTGATCACTCCCACCAGTTGCCACCCACCAGTCCCCTTCAGATCTCCCCTACTTTATCTTCTGGGTTGTCTCTCTCAGTGCACTTATTCTGGAGGTGTGATTGTATTAAGCCGCGGAGAGCGAGGGCATCCCCAGGGCCGCGCTAATGTACAGAACAGAATGTACAGAGTAATGACTGTGAAGGAGAGAAAGAGAAAGGTTGGAGTGGGGAGCATCCATTACTATAATCATTTTACCTCACTATGGAAAGGTGGCTTTGACAGCAGCTGCTGTGAAAGGATGAAGACTGAGAAGACAGAAAGAGAGAGGGGAAGAGAGATGAGTGGAGGGAAAAGCCTCACATGGCTGTTGGTAAATCTAAAGCGCAACTTCATTTTTCAACCTTTATTGCTTTCTCACATGAGCACCCAGAGAATCCGCACAATAAACAAAGACATTGCAGTGGTATATTAGTGTCCCTGTAGTGTGTTTGTAATATACTTGAGGTTTCCTGAGATGTGCATTTTAGATGATAGCAATTAACAACAGTCAAGGCTCGACAGCAATCACAGCTTTTCACATTAGTCACTTTTCACGTTTAAACGCACAAATCATACATCAAAAGTGCTAATTTCACGACCTGCTTACAACCAACTGATATATTCCTATTATGAATACAATAAAACCCAAACAAATGGCGCAGAAAAGCAATACGTTGCTCCATGCAAACAATGAGGGATATCTTTCAAAGCAGGGGCGGAGGACAGGGAATACCCTGAAGGAATAACATCTAATGCAATCAGATCGCTCTGGCCAATTAGTTGGCTCTAGCCTAGCCAGAGATGATGTCAGTCATCATTACTCATTGCTTAATGCTATAAAGCAAAGGGAATCAAGAGCAAACAAAGAAAGGAGCAACAAAAGTGGGTCGGAGTTAGGAAGGACAGTGGATTTATCATGGCAAAAGCAGACAAGCACGCTTATGTAAATAATGGCACCCACAGAGCAGAATTATACACACACACACACACACACACACATACACTTTACCTAGCTCTTAAGTAGGAATTTAAGAGTAAATGCTTAGATCCATTAGGTCACTCTCACAAAGATTCTGTACCCACCACAAAAAATGACACAAGTATCCACCCCCATTCGCACACACACACGCACACGCACACACACACACACACACACACACACACACACAAACACACTTATGTTCCCAAACACAGAATGTTCCAGCACATGTATGGCTCATTAGCAATGACCTACGGCAACATGTTTTTCCATGCTGCTGGCCAAATTCCAGTCAATACCCCACAGCTCCACATGACATTTCACATTTCCCTTACATCTGCATTCAGCATGTTGTGGTACACAAACTGCTGAAAGCTGTGTATCTAACAAACAGACGGCCACACCACTTTACAGTATACATGCACGCAGATGCAGACATGAAAGATGAAGGTGTATATGCTGTATTACTGTAACACAACAAACATACTAACAGGCATTCACAGAATCACAAATACACACTCGCAAAAAAAAACAAAAGACACACAATACACACGGTGATGTTTATCAGGACATAATGAAACAGTGGTTGAGCCAAGCAGACATACACACACTGATTAGCTCCTATGGGGGAAGCCACTGGACCCCCTGTATGATTATTAGGTCTGACTTCCACATCCTTTGTAAACACACGGTGGCTGTATGAAACACAAAGGAGCTGCTGCGGACGTTTCCTGTAAAAAAGTTATTCTACTTATATAGATTTTGATTTTGTGTTTCTCAGAACAGAGACAGCATTTTTTCCTGAAATTCCATTTTATATTTTGTATCCACTGTGCAAAAAGAATGCTGTTTTTATCAATACTATGACATTACTGCATTGTCGGGTGGTAGAGAAAGACAGAAGATGTATTGTGCTGTTGTGCTGCGGAGCATTGCAAAATGGCAAAAAGGTTTATGCTACAGTTTCTCTCAAGTTTTGTGTCTGGACCACATATGAGGTTGCTTGGATCGTAAGTGATTTTAATGTTACTGTAATTTTTTTAGATATACTTTTAATTGAATCCAATATAAATAAATATATGCTATGTCTTCCATAATTATAAAATAGTATGCACATGCACAACAAGACACCTGTCTAAATGCAAGCATCATGATAGTTGTGTCACCTAAAAAAATCAAATGTACAGTATTGTATGTGTAGCTCTGTTTTGCTCTTTCTCTCCCTGTGTCAGTTACATAAAGTCCCACTTAAAGACTTTCACTATAGTCTACAACTATAGTCTACTACGCTGCCTTTTCCCATCTCAAAATAGTATTTCTAATTTTCTAAAATTCATACAAGTTTGTGAAATATCCTTACAAATGTCTTGTCCTGTTTTTGAGAGATTTTTCAAATCTAACAGAATGGCCGTGGTTGAAACCTTCAAATAAATCTTGGTCAAACCACTTGTAAAGACTTTCTAGTACATGCACAATAGGCTGTCTCATGTCTTCCATTAAATCTTTTCATTCATTCCTCCACCTCTCCCTTCTCCTCTTAGTAATTCAGAAAAAAAACAGCAGTCTGGATGAACTCTGCGACACTGGGCAAGGTAATTAACTAATTGCTTAGTGTGCAGAGACAGCCACAGTATGTGTGTGTGTTGGAGAGTGTGTTTGTGGAGAGGGGTGTCAATGGAGTATAGACGCCGAGACAAAAGTGAGACTGATTGAGAGACTCGGGAGGGGGGTGGTGGTGATAGAGGACAGAAGAAACAAGACCGACAGAAGACAGAAATTGGGATGAATCAATGATAAAAATGCGTCTTGATTTAATCAATTACTTCTCCTTGTCTGTGGCCAGGATCACATTAGAAGTTTAATTTTAAGTTAGCACTCTTTTCTAATCTCTCTTCATTCTAATAATCTAGCCTCTTTCTTATTAACTCTCTCTTCTCTTCCTTTCTTTCTTTTCTCAACACCTCCCATATATTCATGCATCTTACTTTCCAGCTGCTGCCCTTCTTCCCCTCCCTTCCTCCCTCCTTCATTCCCTCACTGTATCTTTCCCCCTCCTTCGTTTTGGGGCAGCTGCTGTAGCAAGTTGGCAGTCTCAGGTATGTGTATATATGTGTGTGTGTGTGTGTGTGTGTGTGTGTGTGTGTGTGTGTGTTTCTCTTGCTCGCCAAACTCAATTCAATCCTACTATGAGAGCAGGGGCCCAGATCAAATGAAGCAGAGCGCAGCTATTACGAGAAAACAGAGAAGGGGAAATCCATGCTCACACAGAGAGAGAGAGAGAGAGAGAGAGAGAGAGAGAGAGAGAGAGAGAGAGAGAGAGAGAGATAGAGATAGAGAGAGAGAGAGAGATAGAGAGATAGAGATAGAGATAGAGATAGAGATAGAGAGAGAGAAGGGACCACTCCATTTACTCAGGTTGCTTAACCCTCTGAAGGCAGCAATTTATGTTATGTTATTTTATGTTACAGGTTTCTTATAGGAATCTTATTGTATGTGAAGTTTAAATGCATTTCCTGAATGTCTGACATTTAAATGGTATTAATGCAAACATTTAGCAGGTTGCTGGATCTACATAAAATGTCTGGTGTTAGCAAGCAACCAAGTTAAGTCTAATGTTAAACAACAGGGACAGGCTCAGTTTACTTTATACTGAGCATGTCCGAGGACAGATACCCACTGGCTTTGTTAGACATCTAAAGGCTCCTGTGTAGCTTTTTTTAGATACCATTGCTGGGTTAATTGGTAATTTAACATCTTTGAGATTACTGTGAGCTGTTGCTGCAGTCTGTATTGAGTCTTACTATGAGAAAGCGGGTGGGAGTTCAGTTTCAAATGAAAAAAATAAATCTCTAAAAATTGATTGAATTCAAATAAAGCTGTCAGATTGCAAGACATAAATAAGTTTACTCTCTCTCTTGGCATCTAAAATATCACCGCTTAGTTCTGCAATAATGAAATTAAAGCCAAGCCTATTTTGCAAACAACGCTTTCAGTCTAGTAACAGCGGACAGAAGGCTACAGGTTCTGTTCCTGATATCTGTGAATCCTGCACAGTAGAGTTGACAGGACTCCTTACTCAATCTGGCAATCAAAACAACGTAGTAAAACAATAGGCATATTACAAAGGCATGCCTTATCTCACTCCAATTTTAATGCAGTGTGAATTTTCCCAGTCAGGAACTCCTTTTTTCGATTATTCCGACGCCACATGAATGCAGCACAAATGCCCTATATAAATGTTAATGAAAGTGAAAAATAATTTGTGATTCGGATCCTCTACAAGATGTAATGGGTTCTTCCTTGGCCCAAGCTACACTCTTCCACCAAGTTTCATGAAAATCAGGCCAGTAGGCCATTACCCTGCCCTACACACTAAAGTCAAATTGTCTTTTTCCCATAGTTTTTTGTAAAACAGAAATATTAAAAGTTAAATAGCTCAGATCTGGCAAAAACAATGCCATGTATTGTTTCCCAGAGTGGATTCGACATGGACTCATGTATGAGTGATCGATCTTTAGCAAACAAAAACCAACCAAAAGCCACATTAGCACCATCTTAACTCAGAAGAGAAGAAGTGCATTAGTTATGACTTGTATGACCATAAATAGTAACGTAATCTTATTGTACAGTTGAACATGTAGGAAACAACATAAGGCACATGCCAACCATCTTAACGCTATTGTCAATCATGATTGGAGCTTCAACAGGCAGCTAGGCAAAAATGGATTCATCCCCTATATAGATGACTGACAGTCTGTATATGGTCGCCCCATTAACAGTCATTTTCTGACATGTGTTGATCACCACGACTTTCCACCCAGCGTCATTGTTTGAGCTTCGCGACTGTCAGCCCTCCATCTGCTCATTTCTGAGGCTTTCTGCTCATAGAAAGGCAACTGTCAACAGCGACTTTACAAAAGAGAGGGGAAGCAGAAAGAAGCAGGGAGTGTTAACGGGTAATTTCAATTCAGCGAGAGTGATGGGTGAAGAAAGGAGGACAGGGAGTAGAGAGGGGAGAGGGAGAGAAAGAAGGACAGGAAGAGGTTGAATCGTTGTGAGTGAGAAAGAAACATAAGAACATAAACAAAAATGATTAACTACTTCACTTTTCATCTAAATTGCATCTTTCCTTTATACTTTCACTGAGAAGCTCTCTTTATATTTTACACCCCTCCTCGCTACTCCTATCTGAATTGTTATAAAGTTGATTTAATAAACTAATTAGTCTGTACTTCAAAACATATTTGTATAATTATGAAGATAAGTCCCCAAGCAAATTAAGTACCTCACAGCAGACATGAGTCAAGTATAACCGTATATTGCTGAGGGGTAATAAACAAAACACTGTTTAGTGGGTATGCTGCAGCTGGGATGAGACTCAGAAGACACTTCTTTAGGGGTTTAGTGTTGTTTTTGAACTAATTAAACTTCTGAATATCTGTAGTTTAATTGAAATTGGTACATAATGTACATTCAGCCGGTACTTTGGTTGTGTTGGGTCTTGAAATACACCTTCCATAAAAAAATGTTTTTTAAAAAGACATCTGAGACACTGAAACAGCAAGTAGCGGAAGGCAGAGGAGACAGGATTGGTCACAGCAGAGTCTTAGGATAGAAGAGGAGAGGAGACAAGAGGACACGAGAGGAGTAAGACACGTGTTCAGAGAGACGAAAGGCAGGGATTGGCTTTCTCACTGTTCTCAGTAAGCCCTTCTATTCATTCTATTCTCCCTCATAGGAGAGAATGGAGCTGCTACACACAGCTGGCGAGATGACGATAAAGGACGGACGGAGGAGCTTCAATAGATAGAGTGGAGAGTGAGGATACAGAAAGGAGGAAAAGAGGAGGGAGGGAGACAGCTCAGTTAGTGAATGGATAGAGACTAAGAGAAAGGGAGGGAGTTTGGAGGAACAGTTGGGAGACATCAGCGGGACGGTCAAGAAAGCAAATAACACAATCAAAAGACAAAGTACATGAATGGAAGAATAGAAGGGAAGGATAGGAGCTCAGACAGGCCCAGAAAAGTGTATCCTCTACGTCATTGAAAAGCACATCAGTTCTTCTGACTATATATTACAACTCTAATACTGACAAAACTCTGACCAAGTAGAAAAAGATACATCATTGATTTTAGTTCTGGTCCTTTATGTGTTCACACTGTCTTTCTACTAATGAACAAAGAGGTGTGAGCATGAAGTTATACGGACTGACAGGTAAATAATTCTTTGGACAGTTTTGGTGACTGCATCCTGCATCATCAGCGTTACATGGAATCAAATGGGAAAATGTAATTCTGGTGACTGACAGCATGATTCTCTCATGTAGTTCTTCTTATCTGTTGTCACATAAAAGAGTTTTGTCAAGAATGCAAATGGACCTCATATGTAATGAATAATGATGAACATTTAGAAACAGGCTTAAAAAGAGGTGTCTTGTACTGTAATAGTATGATACAGTATGATTATTACTCTGCGGTCGCTTCATTTTACTGGCTTTTTAACCAAAAACTGTTGAAATATGATCAAACAACAAACCATGTTTAACTCCTTTTGAGTTCTGATTGATTAGGGAAAATCCCAGCAATCATATGGATATGGTTTACCAGGGTTTTTTCTGCATAGAGGAATTTTTGGCGCCTCCTCAAAGAGGTTTTAGCCAGCCCCAAAGGAAAATCACCAGCACCCAAATGATAAGAATTAAGAATAAAAATAGCAATTGAAATCCTCTCCAAACGTGTTTAAGAGCAAGTTACCAAACAACCGTTGAACAAGCAGAACATAAACTTGAATATGAGAGCTAATCCCAGTTTTATCTCCAGAGTCTGCCTGTGTCGGACTCTCCCGGTGATTTATTTAATTATTAATATTATTTTTTTAACCAGTTTTGCTAATTGGGGTTTTATTTACTCAAAGATAATATAAATTTTTGTTGTAAAAAATGACAGGTAAATGCATAGATTTCTAGGTAACACAGACTCTTTGCCTTTACTATACACGGAATCGCCACCCAAAGGCCTTTCTGAGCCAGGAAAAACCCAAGTTACCATGGTTACCAAATTACCTTGCATAAATATATACATCTCTTATGCAGGCTCTTACAATCAATTTCAGAGATGGATCCAGCAGACGGATTTAATAGTAGTTTAGCAATTGAATTCATGCTAAAATCACAGATCTCTGATCACAAAACTCCATGGTTGCTCCACTTTGGTGCAGTCTGTTAGTGATGCGAAAGCAGAGTTTGATTGAGAGCTTTCACACCAGCCTAAACAAACCTAACCAAACAGGCAAACGCACCATTGATTAACTGAACCAAACACATTATACAGATAAGACCCTTACTCTGTCCTACCTGAGCAGAGGAGGCAGAGCTACTTGGGCGGACTAGGTGGAGCCTGCTGCTCAGTAGAGAGCTGACAACGTCCTGGTGTGAAGTCTGGATCTCTCTACCAATGCGAGGGAAGCGTATTGGGTGCCTGTGCTGCCTGTCCACGTCTGTCTGTCTGCAGGTGATGTCACCATTCCCTACAATGAAACACAGAGAACACCATTTTCAAAGTGTTCCTTTCTCTATCGCATTATTTTTCCTAGAGTATTGCTCGCTCTAGCTCAATTATTAATTATTAATAAGCAAATCCCCTGCTATGCAATTACAATCATCAGCTTAACCTTCAGCCAAGTGTTATTTCTCACAAAACGATTTGCTTTCACGCCTAATGGCAGTTGTGCAGAACAGCCGCTTATGAAGAAAAGTAAACTCATAGTGACTATTCCGAGAGGTAGGGACACACCGACAACTGACTTGCTCACTTAAAGCGTAACTCTCGCCAAAATGCAACCTAGGGTCTTTTTGTGAATGCACCCGAGTCAAACTTTCATTTAAAAGCATAATTAGGACAGAAACGCCACTTTTAAGATTTACCGTATTTTCGTTTTTCGGTCAAATTGCCCTTTTGAATGGGAGTGCTAGGGGCACTTCTATGATAGCATCAAAATCGCTATTTTTAAAACACTAAGAAGGCTCGACACAACATGAAACTTTGCTCGAAGTATCACCAGGGGCTCTACACATGAACTTGAGCATTGAGAACATTGTTTGTGTACCCAGAGTTTACTAAAAAGAAAGGTTTTAAGCAACTCACATAGCAGTTGTTGTTTACGCTATCCGTCATTTTCTCAGTCAAAAAGAGTCGATCTCCAAAGGCAAATGAATAGGAGGAAATGTCATTCTTATATGAGGCTCCTTTTTCAACTACAAGGTCAATATTGTTTTTTCACTAACGACAAAACAACGAATTATCCGTGCATTTATATGGAACTAAGCTTTAGGCGCTTTCCATCTTTACTCTCCTCCCTCGACTATTTTTGAATTGTGAGATGGACGGCGACCGGAAGATGAACAGCTACAGTGAGTTGCAAAACCTTTCTTTTTAGTAAACTCTGTGTACACAAACAATGTTGTCAATGCTCAAGTTCATGTGTAGGGACCCTGGTCATACTTGGAGCAAAGTTTCATGTTGTGTCGAGCCTTCTTAGTGTTTTAAAAATAGCTATTTTGAGGCTAGCATCAAAGTGTCCCTAGCACTCCCATTCAAAAGGCCATTTGACCGAAAAACGAAAATACGGCAAATCTTAAAAGCGTCCTAATAATGCTTTTAAACGAAAGTCTGACTCGGGTACGTTCATAAAAAGACCCTAGGTTGCATTTTGGCGAGAGTTACGCTTTAAGTGCTTGGATCCAGAATGTATTCATCTTTTTGTTAGCTTTCCAAAATCAGCAAGACATCTTTTTAACACTAACAAAACATAAAAGCAACATGTATTTTGCTACTATAACAACACATTCATCTTCAATGGTGATGATAAATCTCTCTCTCTCTCTCTCTCTCTCTCTCTCTCTCTCTCTCTCTCTCTCTCTCTCTCTCTCTCTCTCTCTCTCTCTCTCTCTCTCTCTCTCTCTCTCTATCTCTCTCTCTCTCTCTCTCTCTCTCTCTCTCTCTCTCTCTCTCTCTCTCTCTCTCTCTCTCTCTCTCTCTCTCTCTCTCTCTCTCTCTCTCTCTCTCTCTCTCTCTCTCTCTCTCTCTCTCTCTCTCTCTCTCAAGAAACACCCAAGCTATTTATACACTGACGCCCCATCAGCATGGCAACCACGCTTTGTTTCCCCGCATGACACACTGGTTCGAGGCGTGTCCTCCTTTTTAGAAAAAATAAAAACATAGTTCTTTGGAGGCATTCATTTCTCTTTCATGAACTTGGCTCGCTATCTGGTGAGGACAATGTTTCCCTTTGACCAAATGCCGTAAACTGAAACCCTCATGTCTGCAACAATAATAAAAGTCACACTTCATTTAAATGCTTCTTTTAAGTCCCATAGGTCAAACACTTACAGTTCCAGCGCTGCCCAAACTTCTGTTTATAACTACAATGCAGAAGAAGTATCATGAATCACCCTGATGTGAATCCAACTTTATGACCGTGTTGCAAGGAGCGAGTTAATCTTCCCTGGGTAAATAAATGTAGTAAAGTGCCTAGTTTGATGCACAAGCACAGAGAAAAATGTATTGTGCAGTCATCCAAGGCACTCTTCTCATTTACAGTAACCCCGGAGGCGGTTACCATAGCGACAAGGACATGTCCCAAGGTCAAGGGGTGGAGCTGAGCATTAAGTTGAACCCTGAAACAAGGCATTGCTTTGGCAACACAAATTCAGGTCAGGTGATCATGTGCCAACGAGGCCCTGGGGACAAATACTGATACTAAAAAAAAAGATCTTGTTTGCACTCAGTCGAGACAAACTCAACATACAACACGCGCACACGGACATGCAGGCATGTAAAACCTGTATAACACCTTGTATACAGATATAACACAGTCTGGGTGATAAACATAAGACTGGATCATTGTCCCTGACGTATGACTGCCATACTATTTGTTACCTGAATGTGAATTAAAATTACATTAACATGCTCAACATTAACATAAATATTCTAAAACCGTCAACATTTTTGATTTAAATCACGAACTGAAGAATAAAGTAGAAGAATAATTTAGCAAGATTAAAACAAGACATTCAATGCCAGCTTTCTGTACTTTTCCATTTTGGACAATAACAAAAAAGTATTAAGGTTCCATTTACACTATGGCTTAAAAACCTTTTACTGTACTGGTGACTGGATGTAATATTACTGTAGATTAACAACGTAATTAGCATAGTGAACATACCAGACAGAACTGTGAAACTGTTGTTTGCAACATCGATCATGAAAATGCAGGCTGTGAACTTTGTGTGTGAAGAGAAGAGAGGGCGAGCTTATGTAACAGTATGTGGTGAACATAAGAGCAAAACACAGAAACGTTTACAAATGTGTACAAAGCTAGAAAACTAAAAAAGGCGCAATTTGGCACAACACTGACCATGGAAATACACGTTGCACATTAACATGTTCGGAAAAGAGTAATTCGGGAAGTCAATTACCTGCTCTACAAAAATCACAACCACCAATAAAATCATTACTTCTCACCCCTCTTTTCACTATACATTTGAGTTGTATCAATGTGTTAAAATCCTCTATTAAATTGCCTCGATCTTTCAACTTCAGGGTCGAAATAAATACGAGGACAGAGCTTTCACTTGGACTGACCTTGTCCCTCTGTTTCTTGGTAAAAAGTGATCCGAAAATATGTGCAAATAAGTGTGCACACATGCACACAGGTTTGTAAATACACACACACACACACACACATCAACACACAACTTAATGTGTTTCCTCCTGCTCAGCAGCAGCCTAGGATTCAGTTCCCTGTCTGTCGCACAACACACTTAACAATACTGGCAGCCTGACGGTGTGTGTGTGTGTGTGTGTGTGTGTGTGTGTGTGTGTGTGTGTGTGTGTGTGTGTGTGTGTGTGTGTGTCCACACATCTAAGAGAGGAATGCAAGAAACTTGACTCTCTAGGTATTTAGAGTTCATTATATTGTTATATGTTTTTTATGTTATATGTTTTTTTTGTAAAGTTTTACCTATACAACCTTGTCACATTTCATGTCACATCAGCTTTTGTTTTCACATGTCATTTGTTTTTTCCCTCTATTTATGAGATTAAATTAATTAACATCTTTCTCAGGAGGCTCTGAGGGCACTCCATGCTCCCTTGTGGGCTTGTTTGGCTCCATAAGCATGTCCTTCCGTATGCTGCCTTCGTTCTTTATTTGTATCTATCTTTGTATGTAGATGAAAAAATGTATAAACCTTTGAATAAAAGGAATAAAAGGAATGAAGCAGATGCACCAGAAGGCAACTGTCCTCAGAAGGAAAATTCCACTGAAACGGACTTTTACTTGGCTATTTTGCATTAGATACACTGCAACAAACAAGCTGTTTTTCTGGTTTAAAATAAATGCGTTACTGTATAAGTGTTGGCTTCCAAGCACTGAGGAAAGTGCAGCGTTGCAAAGTTCTTGGATTGCACTGCAGGCTCTGGGTTCACTGGCTGTACACAACAAGACCAGCAACAAACTGGCCAACAATACGCTGGTTAATTGAACACAACCCTGTCTGCATTTGCCTACATCCCTTCATGTATGCGAAGTGGGTATAATTATGACACAAATGATCAGAGACATACAAAAGACCTCTTTCAGATAACTACAGTACACCGTTTGTATAAAATGCTGATTCATACTTGTATAAGACTCTCCATAAAGCAAGTAAAATAGTCATAATAAATTAGATTACATAGGACCAATTTACAGAAATAAGCCATATTCATGCATACTCATTCATAATGAGTGTCTGTGAACAATGTGTCATGGATCAGGTGTAAAGGTATAAAACAGTGTTAGAAAAAGCATCCACTCAACTGACTTACCTTAACATTACAAAATATAACTGATTATGACATATAAACTATTAGCACTACACACAATTGCAAGTATTCTCAACATCTGCATATTTATTTCCTCTTAATTATTTCATGTTTTGTCGCCGACACATGTTTAAACACAAACCAGGCCTAATTATTATCTAAATTAATTACATGCAACTGTTTTGGCAATACTGTTTGTGAACTATGTCAGTAAAGCTCAATAAATTGAAATTGAGAAAAGCAGTGAGAATGAGAGAGAGAAAAAGAGAGAGAGAGAGAGAGAGAGAGAGAGAGAGAGAGAGAGAGAGAGAGAGAGAGAGAGGAAGAAGACCAACACCTACAATGAGACACGGAGAGAATTATGAACTACCTCTTTGTTATGCAACTCACTCACTAACCCTCAGCGCTATCACTGCAGGTCAAAGTTCAGCTTTCTTTAAGGCTACCCAAATGTGCTTCTGTGTACCTGATGATCACGCTTTTCCCTGCTGATAAACACAGACATGTCTCCACTACCATTCATACAGCATGCTTACACACACAACCTAGATAGCATGGATAGTAGTGATAGACAACGACACTCTGTACACAACTTAGATAAGACAGACTGATGTACTGTACAAAGATAAATGAAGATTAAAAGCCCTCCTGCATCTAGTTTGTCAGCACACACACAGTACTGAGACACCATCGGGAACCTGCTGTCTAGGAAAAACACTGCTGAAAACACTTGCTGACTCTTTGACTCCCCTCTAGCAGGCCTCCATAGGTGTAGTCTGGCTTTGCCAGACCCTCCTCCAAAGTGCACTGGAGGAGAGTCTGGCTACTCCACATAGCATCCGGGGATGGGAGGAAAACGTGCTCTGGTTTAATGGCATTTCTTTAAACCAATCACAAACGTCTTGGGAGGTGCTAAGCACCGGAGAAAAGCCGCGGTGCCGCTGCAAAATAGGCTCGGAAGGAACTTGTTTTGGTGGAACATGTGTACCTTTAAAAGTTGTTTTAGTCGTGCAACAGAAAACTCAGATTGGACAGATAGTCTAGCTAGCTGTCTGGATTTACCCTGCAGAGATCTGAGAAAAGGTTAACCATAGTCCTCATAAATTGACCGAGTTTAAAATGCCAACACAAAGAAAGCCTAAGCCTAAATGAGTGAAATACGGCAGATTTTCCAGCGGCAACGGAGCAATCCCGGAAGTGGAACATCAAAGACATAGACTACCATGGGTGGGGGATTTAATTGAGCATCTCCTGATTCATTAAACTTCTTCTGAAATAACAGCGGCTGTTAAATGCCGTAATGTGATCACGTTTTTTCAGCTGCTGCACCCTTAAACCAGATCATTTGAGTGTAGACTAACCAAGGTTTAAATCAAATCCAACATTCTTCTTATGTCATTTCTCATTTTTCTTCTCCTCTCCCTTTGTCCGTACGGTTCTTCAAACTCTCCTAATATCATATATTTTTTTCTCCTTTCCTTTCCATGCGCTCCTCTTGTATTTGTATCTACTCTCGTCCTTTCCTTTCCTCATCCCTCCTCTCTGGTATTTTCCAGGGCAACACATCACAACATAACAACACCACCATGACACGTGACAGAGATGTGAGCGAGGGAGGGAATCAAATACAGAGCAGAACTCAGGCACACACACTCCTCACTGTATCCCGCATGGAAGAGAAGTGTGTGAAATAGATAAAAAATAAGAAGAAACTGAGTGAGCGACGGGAAAAGGAATTTCTCCATTACTCTTCTGTGTGTGCATGTAGTATGTACAGTATTTACCTCCGAACGCACACGTGTGTGAGGAGCTAACGTGTCAGTGAGACTGACGGAGTGCAACACACGCTAAACATCAGAGCACAAGCTGCCACCTGAGCAAATTACACAGCATTCCTCAGTCGAGCCGCGTTAGCACAGAGGGCCTGGAGATGCGGGAGTCGCAGGGAGCCCGTCTTTGATCGCACAACCATGATAAGGGGAATGTGCTGGGAGAGGGCCTGCAGGGAGCACACTCACACACACACACACACACACACACAGAATAACATCTTCAAAGTGGTACACATGCGTGCACACAAACTGCGTTCTTCGACTTTCCAAACACTCAACAGACATACGCTGCCCACGCATGCATAGTAATTACTGCTTTTGATAATTTCTGAAGTTTTTTTCTCCCTCTCTCACTCACATGCTGTACATGCAGTGCACACTCTCAATGTCATCTTTACACAAAGTAAATGATCTCTTCTTCATTTAAACACACAAACTTTCCAGCCCAAACCATCATGTGCACCGAATCTACCCTCACAAAGTAGACACAAAATATAATTACCGTCTAATTAAAAAATAGATACTAAAATGTTTTAAATATAAAGTGTGCTAGGATAGTAAACAGTTCTCATGCAAAACAGGCCTGCTCTTCAGCCGTAATCTGACAGCGAAGCAGACGGCAGGTATAATGGCCAGATTACGGATGTTCTACTACCACACAGTAGAGAGATACAGCGAGGGGATACAAGCTGCTGCTGTAGGAGCAGCATGAGACCTTATTTAACTCCTTGACACAAACTTTTAGTCCCACTCGCCCCCACAATTTCGTTCCTGTCAGAGTGCTGAATGACGAGTCAACCGGTACTCTTTTTCTTGTCCGTCATGCATTTAATTGTTGCGAGAGAGTGGTTTCTTTTTGATGGCTTGACAGCTTATATAAGTCAACGTTAAAGTCCATTTGTTAAGGACAGAAACTACCCTGCAATCGCGGTGGAAAACTTTGTGTGGCATCTTCCAGAAAAGTGAAACCAATGTAAAAAACCAAAGTGAAACTATGTACATATATTATTTTGGATCAGAGGAGATGGGCAAATATCAAAATTGCCAATTCGACACAAAAGTAAAAAAAAAAAAAAAATGCTTCTTAGTTTGAAGGCAAAGTTATTTATTAATAGCACATAGTAGAGAGTGATAGGAAAGATCAGATCATGCCGTTTTAAGTTTAGCAATATACTAGACTCTAGACCACACGTCAAGTGAACATGCCATGCACCACAGGACACCGATGCAAAACATATATTTTATTTGCATGTTAGCTTGACTGAGAGGTGATTGATAGAAAGTGGGTAAAACACAAAGCTATTAGTTGAAAAATTATCTTTTGATCTTTTGTATGGCGACAGAGTATAAGTTGTTTTTGAATGGTGTAAGAAGAATTAACCTTAGAAAGGAAAATATTAGAAGTAAAAAAAAAAAAAAAAAGCACTTGGATTTGTATCCATCATGTATCTGTAATCCACCAAATACTTGAATATCCTTCACTGAACACTGAAGTGAGTTGACTTTAAGAAGATAATAGTTATCATGGGGTTCACAGCACGACCTTAGGAAGTCACCAGCGCATACGTCATAGAGCACCACGGCAGGTTCCTGCTGGCAGCACAGGTGCTCACACACACACACACACACACACTTGGCCAGAACACTGCAGGTGCCCCCTCCCAACCCCACTTATGTACATTACTACACACCTAAAGATGCACACAGACACACACAGAGTGCAGGTGTTCACACTGCCCCACCAGCTGTCCCTCGAGATCCTGCTACAAGGTCTGATGAGCAAGACAGAGAGGACAAAGGAACAGAGAGACTACAAGAAAGAGGACTGAGCAGACGCTAACACTGTGTGTGTGTGTGTGTGTGTGTGTGTGTGTGTGTGTGTGTGTGTGTGTGTCATGGCTCACTTCCAACATGCACTGCCCTTAACCCAAATAAAGTCTGGTTATCTTTGTTTAACCTTGACTGCTAGTGCTGTGTGTATGTGCATTTGTATACTACGTCCTTGGTAGCCTTTGACAAAGTATGAATGCAACATGCTCATTAAAATCTGCAAAATCATCCAAAAAC
>NC_050188.1:17946210-17993710 GCF_008315115.2 Sander lucioperca
CACTGGGGATCAATAAAAAATGTATAAAATTAAAAAAATAAATTAAAATTTTTGTTTGTGACCTCCGAACTTTTCACAGAAAACATCTGCAAACTTTGTAGGCTTTTGTTTGCATTCACAGTAGTGTGAACTGCAAACATATTATCTGGTCAGGTAAATCAAATTTTTTTATTTAGATATCAAACAGAAATGAAGCAACAGTCAACATTTAACCACTGGTATGATTTAATTTGTACATATGATTTTTGATTCAGTGCAGCTCCTATTTCTATAAATAAGAGTCGCTTGTTCTGTCACACATTGTTTTTGACAGGAATGATCGATTTCATTTATCCATAATTAAATACACAAATACATAATTAAGCATTTTTCTCTGTTCCCAAAAGAAAACTTAACAACGATCTTTAAAGATGCTCAGACATATTTTAGCCAGGTCTAGCTCACACTGAGTCATACACAAATGTTGAGAATCAGGCTGGAAATCTTCCATGACTCACCGCAGCTTGATCTGGGAGACAAGGCTCAGATTACTTCTGTTATATTCAGTTACATGGACTTCTTTATTACTACTGCATTGGACTAAAATTGGCATTTGCATGATCTTCCCAAATGCTAAAATCCATATGAACCACATGTACCATATCAGAAATCAAAATGTTATCTTTAATGGAGAGAACTGGCTCACAGCTTCATAATATTTCTCAATTTAACCAAAGAAATGTGTATTTGACGTATGCTGTTAAGTTAAAAGCAACTGACATGAGTTGTACTTTGAAGTGGAGATTTTAAAAAAGTGACACTGGTGCAAGTTACAAATCTTTCACTGTGCGCAGCTGAAGGTAATTCCAAAGAAAACCAGACAGCCTGAGCTGAGCCACATCTGGTTACAAACCTTTTTTTTTTCATGTCTTGTGGGGCTTACAAACAGAAAAGCGTATAAATGAGCACAGGACACAAGCTTACTACTTTTACGAGGCATTATGAAACTGTGCCTCAGTTTTAAAAGATTATAAGTAAACAACAACAATATAAACCCTATAAATCTCCTCTCCAAAGCTGGACCAGAAGGGACTGAGCAGTATTACTATTGGTGCACACTAATCATGTGTTGCTCTTGGCAAACACACTTAGGACAGAGAAAAACCTTTGGAAAAAGTTCAAATAGAAACCTGCAAATCTATCAGCTTCTTAGCAGCCATGTGCAAGGTTTCCGGAAATCAGACCATAGGGTGTTTGTGGGAGAGGGGGCTTGAGTTTCTGGGTTGTAATTTGGGGAATGAAAGACCACTTTTCAACTGTGAATCTTTGAACTTGTGGATGTGTCCAGTTTTTGATTGGTCATTCAGGATGATTCTGTTTGAACATGAACACCAGATACACAGAAAAAGTAGCCTACAGGCAATACCACAAATGACCACTTTCAAGAGGCTTCTATGAAATAGAGATAGCCTGTGGGTCATGTTGATAAAGCCAGAACTTGTTGTGGGTCAGCAGATAGGAAGTGAAACGTACTCAGACACACATATTTTAATGTTTGTTAATGCCTATATTTTAAAAACAAGCATGCATAGCAATGCAATAAAATACATTTAGCCCTAAGTAAGGGCACAGTGCCCTCTCTGAATAGGGGAACTGACACAGAGCAGTTTTTTCCTGACATCTGCAGTTCCCGAAATATCAATATATGGCCATTACCCAGGCGACCAAATATACAGTCAGCACTAATAATCAAGCTGCAAGACAGTGGCTCATACTTTGTAACCTTATTGAGCAACACCTCTTTAAAACTCAAATGTACACCCCCAAAACAGAAAGCTGCCATGTGCTCATGCACGATGACATCTGCCATTAGCTACAAGGTTTTGAAAACAGTGTATCTTGCACAGTTACTAAAATTCTGTCATGTCTTGCTGTATATACTCACACTAGAAAATATGTGTGATGCAATGCCTAAATCATGGGGAGGATGTGTAATCTGGCTTGAGCGCTAAACAAATTGCGTCCTTGTCGACAGCATAGTTCATGAATGTCTCATTAGAAATAGAATGATAAGCAGCAGTAAATTCAAACCAGTTCACTGTTAATCCACTGGGAGGGTATTAGCAGATGTTAGCAGATGTTAAGTGTTAAAGTAAATCATAGTGGCCCTCACATGGTTCAGGGGGGATCTAGTTCTAGGAAAAAATGTCATGGAGTTAAGGTCAGTCTGACCAAAACTCAAATCGAGCAGTGTGTGTGTGTGTGTGTGTGTGTGTGTGTGTGTGTGTGTGTGTGTGTGTGTGTGTGTGTGTGTGTGTGTGTGTGTGTGTGTGTGTGTGTAGGAATGGGAGTGGATACTTATGTCTGCATTTTTGTGGTGTGTATTGTATCTTTGTGAGACCTGGGGGTCGGGTCACAAGATAATGTATGGGGGTCGCCAGATGGTTGTGGAGAAAATATAACATATAACATATTCTAGACTGGGGTATGATTTCTACTATTTTTTGGGGGGGGTCACAAACATTGGACAAGGCTAGGTGCTAGCTGCTAAAACTAAACTAAACTGTCATTAAACTGTCACGAACACCAACCTCATTATTCTGGGAGGTCGCGACTCAAAAAGGTTGAGAACCACTGATCTAAGCATTTAATCTGAGACCTTGCACTGTCTCATGTCCAAGAACGGAGAGGCTGTAGCAGGTTGCGTGATCGTTTTATCATCATTAGTCAACAAATAGGTCAGCCTTGTCGATCAACTGCACATTAGGTTCCTCTTAACTCTATCTGTTGTTTGGTATGTACGATAATATCTCAAGTGGTGTGTGTTCAAGCCAAGCAAACACTTTTTCTTTCATTTGCCTCACTTGGAATGTAGCAAAGTGAATGGAGATTGGATGCTTTTACACAGGGCATTCTACTAAATAGCCTCTACTTTGCTCAACAGTGGTAGTATTCAAACAATCAATCATGTCCAACCAAGACTTCAACTCAAAAATGTTGAAGATGCTAAGATAAATTTAAGTTGCAGAAAGGTACAGGCTACTGAAAGCCTTTTGAGAACCATGCACATGAGTACACTAAAAGATGACAGCCTAGTAAATTCAGGACTTTTATCTGATCTACTCTGGTACCAATGACTATTACTTACAGTCTCTAGCAGAAAACACCATGTTTAAAGCTGTTTTAATCCCATCATTCAAGGAGTCAGCAGATACTGAAGAGTTAAGCTACAATCACACAACTGTTAGGGTCCTTGGTGTGGTTGGGTTACCTTTTTTTGTACCCATAGGTAGATTTGGGTTGCAGTAAGACAAGGCATCCATCTTGACACGTTTTACAAACACAGACAATAGACAGACATGATTTAAAAAAAAAAAAAAAAAAAAAAATCATGATAAAAAAGCTCCAACAATCACTAAAACCACTGAAATAAAATAAATAAATAAACTCTGCTTCTACAGCATCTGTGCAATGTTGCTATGACGTTCATCTGAGTGATAGCTGCTGGAACAAAACTGTTTTTATACCGCTTTGTTCTACACCGTGGGATTATAAACCTCCGTCCACAGGGAAGAAGCTGAAATTCACCGTGCAAAGGGTGGGAGTCGTTATTTAAAATCAAGCTGGTTATTCACTGTCTGGTGTACAGTGGCACTAGGTTAAGCTGTGACTCACCATTCAGCCTACTAGACCATTTAACAATTTGACTCAGAGAGTTTCTGTTCTTTAAAGATAGGTTTCTAAACCATGACATCCAAGAAACAACTAAAATGGATTCAATAAAAGCACGATAGAATAGGGTCATCATGGTTTTGTCAATGTGGAAATAGGACAGCTTGTGGTTTCTGAAGGATGTAGTTTGCCTGTTAGCTCAGTACAGTACAATTCCAAAAATATACTCCCCTTAATTCCATATACATTTAGGCTATGTGTGCTAAATTAGCGATGGCAGTTTTGAAAGCTGTATTTTGTTCAAATTTGATGAACAATAATTTTGCATGCTCTTACTCATGATGTCCTCACCCTTGACACACACAAATTCTCTTTCCCCTCCCCACACACCAGTCCTCTTACTTTAAGTAAGTGTAAATGTTATCCATGAAGGGCCTCCTTAAAGGGTTAGGCTGCCTCTTACCCCCACCCCACCCAGCAGTTGTTTACAGTTAGGTAGCGTGTCCTGTCAGGTTGCAAATGCACTCAGACATCCATCTCAGGGAGCCGTTCGAGAGGTAGTGTGGGGGCAACTCGCTAGCTGAGGTAATGGCACGTTATGGGAGCATTAAACCAAGCTGACTGGGCGCTCGCCTCAAAAATCAAAGCACTGGGGTGAAAGAAGAAGGGGGAGAAAATTATATTTTTTCTCAAAAAGATGTCTGCTATTGGGTTTTGAGGCTAACTGGTGGTGAGAGGTTTGATAGGAGGTTTTTATTTTAGGACAGACAGGCAGATTTAGACAGGGAGGCGTAATAGGAGCCCATTCTGAAGCTGTCTTGATGCAGGAGTTTTTCAAGTGATTGGGGAAATATTGTACTAACACTTTCAGAACACATTACCAATCAAACAATGTAGTAAATGCAACATGGGAACTCTGCTGTGACATTTATAGGGCATGCTATCAGAGGAAAATAGTGGTGAGCAAAGAAGAAATATCAACAATTGACAATAAAAGTTAAGTCCAGTCAATTTATCGGTCGGGCTCTTAATCGCTGCTATGGTCTTCACAATACCTAACAATAATAGCAAATGGAAACACCATCTGAGACATCAGACCTTCATCTTAGAACAAGTTAAAGTGGCTATATGTAACTTTCAGTTTGTGTTGATTCTAGCGGCCGCTTTGGAAAAAGCGGTAGTGTTTTTACCACACCTGCTGTCATTAAGGTCTTTCTTTACGGTGCTGTATTGCCCACTGTATATTACTGAGTTAGAATTACCAGGAGGTCAGAGTTGCGATGAATATTTTGCTCAGACAGAAAATCATTCATTAACAATAAGATAATATGTTACAGATGCATCGTTGCATTTCAAGTGGTGCATCCGGTTACTTAGCCTACTTTGGATGTATTGTGAGTTAACTGGGTATCACTGTCCCTGTGTCACGAGCCAAAGCATTAAGAGCTTGTTTGTAGCAACCAACGTAATGTTAACTTAGATTAATACAGCGCATTTCATGATCCCAAGGACGCTTTACACAAGTACAGGGGGACAAGGGAAAAGAAAATAGTAGGCCAACACAAACACGGACTAAAAGGAATAAAAACCGGGCGCTAAATGGAAGGGGGGCGTATAACCACATCACGCATTGTAAAGTTATTTAATAAATGAAATAGACATATTGCATACCTAATGGGCCAATTCGGGTCGGTTTTGAATCATTTACAATCCCATAATTGTCTCCAGCTGTTAAAAGCCCGACCGAGATTGACTCGGGTTTCGGCCGTCGTCTGTCTTTCCATTTTAGCTTTTAGTTGTTCTTCGTTTAATTCAATTTTTTCCTGTTATAGCCCTGCCCCAGTATCAGCCATGACTACAGCAGATAACTTCTAAAATACAATTAAAATACAATTAGGCCTATATAAAGATATCTCCTGCTACCCTTTACCTGGCTGGAAACAATAACACAGGCTTCCGGTGTTACACCGAAATCTGTGACCCATCAGAATGTGTGCTCTGTAGTGTCATCTACCTGCTGTAAATCATTTTGTGACTTTGTGGGAAAAATCAGACCAGGGCATTAAGGCATTAATAAAAAATATATAAAGATAGCGTTCTTTTCATCCTAAGTCTCGTTTGCTGTTACAGGTCAATTATGATCATCAGATGGAACATTACACAGTTTCAGAAATAATTAAAAGTTACATATAGTTACTTTAAAGATTTGAATGAAAAACTCAATATGAAGAAATCTTTAGATACTTTTAAAAGGAATCTACCGACTACAATGGTTTGGCATCAACAGTAGCTTGGTTACTCTAACAACGTAACAACATAAATACTGCACACAGTACATGTTTATAACATAATGGAAACGTCTTTTTGAAACAGTAACAGCCGTTTCGTTTCTGCCTGGGTTAGCAAACTAGACCTCCAGTTTCTCCTGAGGTTAGATGTGGATATAGCCTACATAAAGGTATTTGTTCTACGATGATGATCATTTCAAAACCGCCTAAAACTCTTAACAACGGCTTTTAAAAATCTGACATCTGGGAAGTTTAAAAAGTTCCCGTAACAGCCATTAAGGTTAGTTATTTCGGTCTGATGAGGATGCCTAGTAATTTCCCATCAGGTCAACTTTCTTCTCCTACCACAAGTATTTTCTCTGGGCAGGCCCCTGCAATTGCACCAAGTGTGTGTGTTTATGTATTGTATGTCCATGCAAATATCTGCTTTGAATGTCTGTATATTGTGTAAGTTGTGTAAGAGCCTGTCAATAAGTGTCTCGTCTTGCTCTGGTCTCATTTCTGCAAATGAGCGCGTACAAATGTGGCTCCTTATGCATTACTCTGAGCAATGTAAACATATAGGGCAAGTATGACACTGAGCCATTTTGCAGCCACGTTACCTCCCCCACTGTGGCATTTGATAGTAGATGACAGTGTCAGAGAAGCAGAACTGGCCAGGCCACAGAGAAACCTCACATTAACCTCATTTATCTGTCGTAGTTTATCCCCTGACCCCTGCTACACACTCACTCTCTAATGAACACACTCTCCGGCAAAAACACAAGCCTGAGCTGCGGCAGACACAAACACATGCACACACACTTGAGCATCTAACTTAATGCACACACATACACAGCAACATACAATCATGGATAAAAGCAAACACAAATACATGCTGTACACATGTACACATATATAGTTAGACCAGGCCATCCTAAAGCCATGAGTCAAATCTGACAAATAAGAGTTGAAACTGGACCCAAAGTAAGAGAGTGAACATAATAAAACATTTACAGTAATATGAGGTGCATTAATGGTGACATTTCTTTAAAATAACCCCTGTAATTTCTTTAAACTTTTAAAAGTGTAAGAGCAAGAAGATATTGAATTTTCTTTATTTCATCGGTGCAGTATCATGCACAACGCTAGACTGAAATTAATTTCATTAGGTTTGTACTGCCATATTTGTCTTGCGCTGTGCTTTTGTAACTACACTCAAAGCAGAAATGATGCCACCATCTTAAAAACGTGTGTAATTTAAAGCTCCAATTAAGTTACCTCTCCTCAGCAAACAATGTATACAATCCTGTTACTTTCAACGGACACTTTGGTGCTCATCAAGCAGTATTGGCAGGCCAGTGGAAAAAATATATATGTTGTAAAAGATTCTAGTCTCGGATGGTGAAAGAAAAATAGAGAAAGAGACACTGTAAAGAGGTCCTGATACTGTAATTGGTGATGGGCTCATGGGGCTCGTGGGCAGGCAGGGAACATCCTGGCTCACTAGACCTTATCTCTGTCAGCAGTGTTTTAGCACACCTCCCTGACTATCATAGCCAAATGTCCCTGTTCCAATGTCATGAGCTTACTACATAGCTGAAAGAAGGGACAAAAATAATAGCCAGTCAGTGAGTCAGTCAGTAAGGCAGCGAGTCAGTCAGCCACATGTCCAGCCAGATAAGGCTGATCCACGGCCATCGAGTAAAAAAAGAAGAACTGGCCAAGCCACAACTACCAGCCAGCCAGCCAGCTGGACTTACAGACAGACAGAGAAAGCCAGCAATCCAGCAACTTGCTCTATTCAAACCACACCCCAGCTTTGTCAGAGAGGAAATAGTTTCAGCCTTACAGACACTGTTTAAAATATTGCCTGTGGTTTAGTTGCACAGAATTGTCTCAACCTGTCCTCCAGTGCCCACCTGCACGTGCCCCTGACCATTTGGTGACTGAGTCCAATTAATTAACCAATGCATTGTCAGAAAGAGGGGAACAGTGATAACAACTGGCCATGGACAGACTGGAATTCAGGACTTCATTCCACACACCACATAACAAACCATCAATGAAATGAGATGTTTGAGGATACATTGCACTGACCCTTCCCATACCGTCACAAGCTGTGTCTTGCTGTGTGTGACATCAGCATCCTTGGGAGTAAACAGTAGTAATGGAAATCAAGCTTGTGCCAAGAACAACATTGGTGAAGGGTGGGTTTTGGTATTCCATGGATTGTTTCTATCACTAGCCTTTTTCCTGTTATTGAATTCCTCTCTTTCAATGCATATCCTTCTGGCTCATACTTAAGTCATTGTTGATACCCACACACCCACCTTGCAGCTGAGGGTCTGGGGGCTTCACTTCCAACAATTAAGGTAGAAGCACCGGTAAAAATAGAGGTACATGAAGAGTAATTTCTTAAAGGTCACATATGCTTTTCCGTGTTTTCTGTCATATCTATCAATAATGTTATAATGTTGAATTTTCATGTTAAACGTGGCCAAATTATGAGGTAAACGTATTGTAGACAAATCCCTGTGAGCTAAATCGTCCAGATTTCCCACTATTCTGAACACTCCGGTTTCAACAGTTTTTTCTACTCTCGGCTAAGTGTAACGCAACTCTAAGCCGGCCTTCTATGATTGCTCATCTGCTCCAAGTAGGCAGGACTGGAGTTTTTTTTTTTTGCCACTGAGGTGTTAACATTGTGTCATGTAACTACATGCTAACGGCGGTAAACAATGTCACCTTGGCTGCCAGTGTCGTTAAATTCTCCCCAATTCCAGGTCACATTACTGCTGAAACATGTCCAATTGGGTAGTATTTGGTTCAGAAGCCTCTATCTGCGATTTTTGACAGTAGAAAATGCTGCTTCACTCCACTACAATCTAATGTTAGCATACTGCTAACTATTAAGTAGCTACATGCTAACACAACATAGCTGTAATATTGGCCAATGCTGCTCATTTCCATTGATGTATTAAGAGAGAGAGTGGTCATTTCCAAATTTCGGTCATTTTACTGCAGGGACATGTCCGGTTGTGTAATATTTGGTTTAGAAGCTTTTATTGGTGATTTTTCACAGTACAAAGTCCTGCAATATACTCTATTGCAGTAGCTCCAGATCCAACTAGTGAAACACGGAGCGGAGGCTCTGGAGTTTCCAGGAAGCGTGCTGGCCACTCAGAGCAGACTGAGCTTTTTCAGGAGGAGGGATTAAAGAGACAGGCATTCCTACAGAGCGTCTCATACAGAGGGTGAATACAGGTGCAGCAACCATGGGCAGTATGAGAAAAAAGTGTTTTTTTAACATTAAAGCATGTAAACATGTTCTAGTACAAACACAAAATGCAAGTATAATCCTGAAAATGCTGTATAATAGTTTAAGGTGACCAGACGTCCCCGGTTTCCGTGGACAGTCCCCGGTTAAAATTACTGTTTATTTACATGGAGTCTGGTGGGTTTAGCGAACGCAATGTCTCCAACTATAGGCACATATTATAATGTATTCTCATGTAAACTATTTATGTCAGCACAGACATTTTTGCAAATTGCTTAGCCAGTGTATCCCACCATAATGACAAATCCAGACAATCCCACTTACTTATATGAATATATATTTCTACTGGTATGCTTCCTAGTGACATTAATGCAAAAATATGAAGAAAAAACAATTCCACCTGTGTGTACATGGTTAAAATTCTGAAGTGCAAAATAGTTCAGGCTACAGCACAAGTATTTCCATCCATAGATAAGAATAATCAAGTCTAACCTCTGAATTTCTTTTCAAAGTGCACCAGATTGATGCATTTAAACATTAAAATAGACAACATTTTCTTACAGGGGAGCATGCCCATGGATCCCCCTAGGGGGCCCTGGGGCAGTGTCCCCGTTTTAAGTTTACAAAGATAAAAATATTTGTCTCAGAAATCTGGTCACCTTAAAACAGTTGCCCTTTTAAAAAGGTACAAAATCTCAATTTTAAGCGCTTGTGCACATACATTTGGCTATCTGGAGTGCCTACCAACCTACAACCTGTAGGCTGCCTGGATAAAAAAACATGGTATTCAACAAGCCATTCTTATCTGGCTCCCCTTCCTATGTCACATGCAGGCTTATTATAATATACCGCCCCCATCTGAGTATCTCCTACCATGGCTTGGGAACTACCTTCGGTGTGCCATTTTCTCACAAGCCAATAAGAAGAGACTGGGCTTTTTGGGAGGGGGGCTTAAAAAGACAGGCGCTAAAAAGGAGCATTTCAGACAGAGGATAAATATAGACACATTTAGACAGCATGAGAATAATAATGTTTTTGAAGATTAAATGTTCTAGTAGAAAACCAAAATACAAATATGAACCTGAAAATGAGCATAATATGTCTCCTTTAACTGAAATGTACTTATTCTTACAGATTTATTACAACAGGCAAATAATCCTCTTCAGCCTACATGCACACATTATGTTCCAACATAAAGCTAAAGGTTATCATACTCGCTATAAGGGGCAAGTTTGTCAATTGACCCTGATCTAAAAGGTAAATAAAATAACCAAAATATCTAAGGAAATCCATTATAAGTAGATCAAGATTATCCAACAAGTAATAGGTATTTGATAATTTACAGTGCTCCCTTAAATTAACTCAATAACATTTGAGTCAGCATAAAAATCAGGTCATCATTAGTTGCACTTGATCTAGACAGGCAATCCCCTTGAATGTGATGCTAGAGTTCGAGTAATAGAAATCATTACATTTGTGCTCCAATATATGTACATGACCCCAATTCCTAGCATTCTTCTTTCATCTCTCTTCCTCATCACTATCTATCTGGCTGTGTCCCAGGTTGTCAGTTTATCCTTGTCGCAGGCCTGGAGCTCTATGGGGAAGAGAAGCAGGAGCTGTCTGACTGCCAGTCAGTGTCAACTCCCCACTGTAATCCTCTACTGCCTCTGATAAGGATAAGGCAGAGAAGACTAGGCTAGCAGAAGAGAAGAGAAGAGAAGAGAAGAGAAGAGAAGAGACTGAAATATGCTTTTTTTAAGTTGCAAGAAGACATGGAGAATGAGAATGAGTGAATAGACCGTGTTTAAAGTGGGGAGATGAGTAGACTTGGAGAACAACCATTTAAGCAACTAGACCAGATTCCAATCTCACCAAAAAGTGTTGTGGCTTTGTCAGATTGAGTGAGCCACAGTTGAAAGAGCTCAGAGCCATTGCTCTTTTATGCACTACATAATACCATTAAACAGCTGTTATCAGTTAGGTTCTCCCTCATTTAACTTGGCTCTCAAAAGGCCAATGCTTTAAACCCTTTCCTCTCAGCCAGGCTTTGCTTGGAATATAATCAAATATGAATCAAGGCAGAGACATCACAGTAGCAGCATACTGAATTAACGATGACTTACATGAGGTATCACATTTTATGTATAGCTCAGGCTCAGTAATGCTCTTTCTAGAGACGGTTAATAAAACAGCTCTGAGGATTTTATCCGATTTGATGAATTGCTTAGATTCAAAATTGATGGAGGAACTCAAATCTGTAGCCTAAAAGCTTATTTGCCCACAAGAGCACCCGGTCATCATTTAAACACTATACACTTTGGAGTTCAGTCCAGTTTAGCCTTGTAACAACTGTATATCATGTCAGCTACGCTGGCAGCCATTACAGAGCCAAAGCCCACACATGGCTGACCTAAGTCCCAAAGCCAGCTTCCCTTTTTCACATGGCTATTGAGCCATGCAGTGGCTTATTGACCCGACAATGTAACAAGTTTGTGGGATGGCTTTAGTCCTCTCCCCCTCTGTCTCTCTCTCTTTTTCATTCAGACACTGGGAGTACCTTGGTCATTCAGAAGATTGCTATTGATTAGATTGCCACTTCAAAATAAAGACGGTATGCATGTAAACAGGGTCACAAAGACTGCAAATTTATACATCCGCTCTAGTCTGGATCGACGACTTCATTTACTGGATAGTCCCCGCTGTTCGTTTTGGGAAACAACAACAACCTTCGAGCTAGCAAGCTACACACTGAAAATGGCAAGTTTGGATCGTGCAACAAGGCAGGCCTGTTTTTTTTTGGGGGGGTAGTGGTTGTAAAGATTTACAAAGAATATGTTTACAGCATTTATTATCTGACTGGGACGTTGTGGGACCGATTGGTGGGGATTTGCTATGGACAAAATACACACACCAATACACTGGTAAGAGCAAATTACATTTAACCATGTATCCAGCTAATTCATATAGCTCACGTTACTGTATTGTATGAACAGTTCACTTCATTTAATAGCCTATTGTATGTGGCGTTTTCTTTTGCAAGGTGCAAATGTTCCACCAAAACAAGTCAATTTTGCAGAGCCACCGTCTTTATGACCGGAGCTTAGCGCAGCCCAAGACAATTGTGATTGGTTTAAAGAAACGCAAATAACCCAGACCATTTTTTTCTCCTATACAGGAATTAATGTGTGGAGGGGCCAGACCTTACTCCGCAGCGTTGTGGAGTAAGGTCTGGCAATGCAAGACTACATCCACTCTGTTCAATGTTCGGAGACACACACACACACACACACACACACAGTATAGACCCAGAAGTACTGTATAGGCATAAACAGAACAGTGATCCCCTTTCTTGTAATGAACATTTTGATTGAATTAAACATTTAAAAAATGACTAAATGGGACTTCAACAAGTGTATTAGTGAAGTTCAGCGATTCACAAGACTATACAAATCTGGTCCCAATTTCCCAAATTACGTTGTCTCTCCAGTTAAGACATTTTCGTTGCCATCTTCACGTAAATCACTCTTCTTCTTCACCCTCGAATATTTGTTTTCTTCTGGTTCTGCGCGAGCAGCATGAGACGTCACTAACACACCCAATCGCTTGCTGTGAATTTTCACACATTTGGCGCAATCTGAGTTTTTGTACTATGGATCCAGCGGGTTAAACTATGTTTGATGTCCGATCCGACTGATTCTGACATTTCTGTTCTTACATACAGCTACGCCGTGTATGGTCTAGATAATTTCAGGTTTGCAGTGCATGTGTAAAAGCAGTTTAAGAAACACTAAGCACCTCCTCCACTAAGCAACAAAGACACACACGATCACACACGGTGGAATGTTCTTTCACACAAAATACAAAAAACTCTCATGGATTCCCTTTAAAAGCAGCATTCTGTGTGCGATGGTGTCCTTTCTCTTGTGTGCATGCATGTGTACTCGGTGCGCTCATGAATAGAGGAGGATGAAACGAAAAGCTGAAAAGGTCGGCGCGCACTGCATGGTTCAACCAGACAGCTCAATCTCTTGATCTGCCCCCACCCCCCAGAACCCTCTTTACTTTTTCTAAATCCTTTTTCTTGCACATTCTTTTTTTGATTGCTGTTCTTCTTTTCTGTGTAGCTCGAGTAGCTTCTTGTGTAAAACGAGACGACCAGGAGTTCACCTGTGATAGCAGTGTGGTGTGAATGCAGCAAATTGGGGTTGATAATTTTTCATTATGACGACATTTGGTGTGAAAGTGGTATAAAACATGGGCCAGAGATATGAAAGAAAGAAGGTGGAGGGAAACAGGTGGCTTGCTGAAATGCATATTCTTTAGACCTATAATTTGTGTGCAATTTGTTTGTGTCTTTTCAGTGTTATCTTTGAAAACAGAGTTGGTACAACTAAATATTTCTCTACGTATGTTTACTTTATTATAAAAAGTGTCTATGTTTGTTATGGCTCCTTGCAGCATGTGTACATTCGAGTTTGCAGTCAGGGCTTTAGTGGCAAATAAGAGTACATGAAGAAAACTTTGGAGCATGATTTACATACTATTCTGTTTGGTTACGACCTTATCAGTCTGCCCCAATACCACTTAAAGCTTTTGCACACTTCAGTGCAGAGCAGGGTTTATCTGTTTTTACCTGTGCTCATATGAAGACACCATGATCTGGCAGAGGACAAGTCAAGCCAAAATGTACAAGAACAGAGTGAGAACGTTTACTCACTCATGCAGACTCCAAATATCTCAAGGGATATTGGTAAAGGGCCCTTATTTGTGCTTACCCTTCACTACACCTCTGCCTGCCGTGTGCAACCTGTCAAAGTTATAAGTAAATGTTAAGAGTAAGTAAAAGAGCACTGTTATTCTAACTAATTTATCTAGGAATATACACAGACACACACAAACAAACAAACACCTGTTGCAGCCATTGGTCGATCCATTTTCCCTGCCTACCCATCATCCACTCCTGTATTTGCAGGTTAGAGCATAGAGCCGTGTCTGTCACTTATTAATTCCGCCATGACATCTCCACCCAATCATTACATGGAAATATCTCTGTCTCCCTCAAACACACACACACACATTAACACACAAATGTCCTATTTTCCCTTACATAGGCAGCAAATTCCAGGGACAAAGAAAAGCCTTGAGCATGATCTATCAGACATGTATATTCATGTGTGTTTGAGTGTGTGGGTGTATGTGCACATATGGCTCTGACAAATGAGCCAAGCTCAGTTAAACGGCTTGTGATTAGGACACCTCGGCTTCTAATTGCCTTTTATTACCATTTGAAAGTGAGTGGCTGCTTGAATCAAAGGCTATGGTGGCTGTGGTACAGTGCATGTGTATGTGTGTGTGTGTGTGTGTGTGTGTGTGTGTGTGTGTGTGTGTGTGTGTGTGTGTGTGTGTGTGTGTGTGTGTGTGTGTGTGTTAGGTGGGTGGAATAGCACGCCTGATTCACAGTGGCATGACCCCACAATAAAGCACTATAGTTTGGTCCATGCCTCACAAAACCTTGGTGTTCACCATCATAACGCCCTGGCTTTAACAAACCTAAAAAATATTGAACCTGCTACTCTTATAGACATAATCAAAAACCTTTCCGCTCCAGTCTACAACTCCGTAAAAGGAACACGCCGACTTATTGGGACTTTGTCTTATTCACCGTATCCCCCAGAGTTAGATAAGTCTATACATACCCTTCTGAAGAAGCACTGCTACTTGGGGGGAGTGATTTGCTCACAGAACTCCAGGCAAACTCTCTGCTCCTCACCACGGGGCTTCTCAGGTGCTGCGAGCAAATCACTCCGCCCAAGTAGCAGAAGTAGCAGTGCTTCGCCTTTCCTTAGAATAGTTCCCAGTATGTATACGGTTAGAAGATGGCTGTGTCTCATGTGACCTTGTTATTTGTACACACTGTGACTATACAAATCACAACATGTAAATAGGAAAATGTTGACGTTATTTTGTCACTTTTTGGGAGCAGTAGGCTAGATGGAGCCGGTTACCTCCAGGATCTGTGCTAAACTAAGCTAGCGGTGGGTGCGTCAGACAGAGTTACAACACCCACGGAGATGAGAAGGGTATGTATGGACTTACTGTATCTAACTCTGGGGGATACGGTGAATAAGACAAAGTCCCAATAAGTTGGCGTGTTCTTTTAAAATGTTGACCAACTACAACTACTCCCTCTACTGTTTCTTAAATATACAGTTTTTTCCCCCTGTCTCTACTTTTACTACTACTCTTTAGCATTTTAACATGTCATTTTTAGACATGTCTATAAATTCAACCCCTGGTTAATCCTTACATCTTGACCTAAATCGATCTTCACTCTCTACCCATTGCACCCATTTTTCTGGTCATGTACTCACCACACATAAGACTTCCAGGCATCCCATCCCTTTCTAAAATCCTGGAATGTACTGTTCCCACTCAGCTTAACCCACATCTGCAAGGCCATAACTGTCACAGCACCAAACTGCCCTATTCAAATTCAAAGGGCAGAAGACCACTACCTTAATACGGCTTTTAATATTGTGATGTCATCCTAAAACAATTATGCCCTATTGTCATGGCCAATACTGTACACATTTGATTGATCTCTCAAGCAGGACAGTTCTCTATTAAGTCTCCATTAAGAACCAAGATCTCAAAGACCTCCTCATGGTATTCCACAGGGATTAATACTGGGTCCCCTTTGCTTTATCATCTACCTCCTCCTCATCATTAGACATCAAGGCATCCCCTGTTACAGAGTTGATTCTCAGCTATATATTTCCATCTACCTACTTAGTTACTACCTCTCTCCCTTCTCCGACCTGCTGCCTCTACAACACAGACAACTAGATGAGCCTAAGTCTCAAAAACGACCAAAAACTTGTTTGCTATGCATTTTTACCAAAACTTAGCTTAAAGTTATAATGTCGAAGATCTCTGTTTTGTTCTGTTTGGTATTTGTATAGCAGGCTACAGTAGCACCCTAAGGTGTCTGGTTCATTCATTGCTTAAGGGAATAAGGCAACTCAATAGGGCATGCTTCAAACATGAGAAGAGACATAATCAACAAGTTAAGCTTGACAACGTTTTTGTTCAAATAGCAAATAATTACACAGACACCATCAGAAAAGGGGAACACTTAAACGTGTAAATTATGCAGCTGGTGGGAAGAACTGCAGCTTTTCATCTTCTACCAGTTACATTTGTCCATCCACTTGGTCTCATTTGGATGCCATATTAAATGCACAATGTGAGTGAAAGCCTAGGCTGTATCACTTGGGGAGCATAGCCTACCCTGAGTGCAACTCCGAGGTGTAAACACAGTAAAAATAGCCTGCTATCACAGGCTTCCCTACAGTCCCGTTATATAATGATCCAAGCTAGGATGAATGACATCACGGGTAGTCCAGCAATCACAAACCCTATGTCCTTTACAAACAGCTGGCAATGTAAAACACTGTATAGTACCATATTACACATGAAACCACGGTCCGAACATGCAAAATAGATTTGTGGTAGACTGTGGTTAGTTGTTCTTCGTCTCTTTGCGTGTAGAGAAAACACTTCCGCGATGGTGAAACGTAGATAAAAATGTAGTGCTTGCCTTTGACAGTGCTTGTCAGTAAAAACATAGTTTAAAAGAAAACAAATACGTCTTGAAGCAACATTATTTAGCAGTTTATGTCAATGTTAAGCGCTAAAAAACAATCTGCAAGGTCGGGTGGCGCAGTTACTGAAACTACAGCGCCTGCCCGACACCAGCTCGGCCGGCGGACGCGCTCCTCGCTCGGTCAGAATCCAGCCAAACCTCCGCTCTCTTTCGCCCCACTTAAACACTACTTAACATTTACGTTCCGAAATGACAAGTACATACACCTAATCCCCGTACGCCCCCGTACTGTTTGGTCACTTAAAAATAGGTCAGAGGGCGAAGTAAACATTTCCCGAGGCTTTGAAGTAAACCAGAGCGTCGGCGCCACCCTGCCCAGTTCTTCCAGCCATTTTCTCTTCACAGCTCCAAAAGAGAAAAGTGGCATGGAGAAAGCAGGTTGGTGAAACGAGTACTGAATGAACAGTTTTGTGTGACTTACTGTAGGGTGTAACGGGCTGCTGAGTTTGTGTCGCTCCTTGTTGCCAGGGCTCCCCTGCTCTGCTCCGGCGCTGACGGTGGAAAGCGTCTCCCCTCCTAATGATGTTTGCAGCGCACAGCTCTCTGCCCCCACCTTCACAGAGAGAGAGAGAGAGAGAGAGAGAGAGAGAGTTAAAAAAATGGAGCAGTTTGTAAGCTACTCATGCAAAAATATGAGAGGGCTCGCAGCAGAGCAAACAGAAACTGAATTACAAGTTCATTGACAGTACGGTCGTGTGAATCCACAGTAGGCCTACATATGCCATGTTTAGTTTAATGTGTTTGGATATATTCACATTCTTACATATTCACTGCATTCATTATAACAAATTTAAGATGTAGGCCTATGTGTGTATGGTTTTTATTTTTTTGGAATTTGATTCTAAATATCCATCATAAATAGAGCTTTCCTTACCAAACCTCACTCAAAAAAGTGAGTAGCAATAGTAGTAGAGCTTCTCCTCCTGTGCTAAACATTTCAGCGCCAAACCCCAATACCATAAGATGAAGTAGTGTAAACTAAAGTACAATTTTGAGGTACTTGTTCATACTTGTTTTCATATGAAGAATTTACATATAAAACATGATCAGTTTATAAAATGTGATGCATTGTTATACATTAAACTAACCAAAACTATATACATTAGTAGACATACTGCCCCCACCAGCTGCAACATTAAAATGCTGCATGTTAATGCATTACTAATGTTAATCCAATAATGTAATACATAATTATATAACACTGGCAGGGTCATTCTGCTGCACAATCAATACTTTTGAAACTATGTACATTTTTCTTTATAATACTTGTGTAGCTTTTATTAAGCTTAAGTACGCTTTTAAATACAGTACTGTTACTTGTAATGCATTTATATATTCTAGTATTACTACTTTTGCCTATGTAGTAGATATTAATACTTCTTGCACCACTGCATACAACAGGATAAACTTTATTGATCCTGTACACAAAAAGTGAACTGTAACAACATCAGTGTGTAGTATAGATAAGTTACCTTAAAAACACAAATACTATTTTGAGCATTATATACAATATCAGGCATGAAAAAACTAAAAGTTACTTACATACAGGCTAAGATGTCATTAAAGCTTTAGTGCGTAACTTTTTGATATCATTCAATGTTCATTACGTTCAAGCCATTGCCAAATGAGTTGCTACAAAACTTATTAAGACTATCAGCTCCTCCATGTCCTCCTTGGCTACTAGCAACTGCATGGAGGAGTGGTGGTGGCTGTGCAGAAACTACGCACTATAGCTTTAAGGTGTGTTCCTATACTGACAAAGTCATTTTCTGTGAGAGATGTACAACTGCATATGTGCAAAATAAAGTTACTCTCTGTTTCAGGTGAAGCACCCATGATGAGCATGTGTGTGTTTATTCCTCCATCAAGTAAGCCGGTGTTCCTACTCTGAAGATGGCAGCACCAACATTAAGTATTATATACACATGCAAATCGTGACCACAAAGTGTATTGACATTCTGAGATTCTGAAATTGTACAAATAACAGTAATATATGACCGTTAAAAATTAACATTTAAGATGTATTTGACAATGTCAAAGCAGGCATTTGAGGCAGAGAGCTCGAGTTTTTAGAGAGAATCAGCTGATGGCAATGCCTGATAGTCAGCTGACTGTGACAAGGTGGAAAATCTTAGCTGCTGCTTTCACATATACACACACACACACACACACACACACACAATCTTGGAGTAATACTAGAAAACATGTTGATGAAAGGCGTTTACTCATGACATGATTGAGTGCTAATTGAATACTTAAAGTTGCTAAATTTATTTGGCTCTCTTTTCTCAGTCACATATTTGACAATTAAAAAACTGGGAGGTTTAGTTTTCCTTGACATAATGTGTTATTACTGTATGAACCAACCAACCCTACTGTTGCTGAACAAGCATTAAAATCAACTGATAAAGTCAACATTAAAGTATGTAAGTACCCAGTTAACTCCTCCCCTCTATTTTCAGTGTATTTTTATCATCTCGACCTCTGTGACCTCTTCCAGATTTCCAATATGGCAGCAAGCGCCTTGCCTCTTTGTCACAGGAGAGTGCAACCTGACACTGACCATGAGCGGTAGGGTGCACGAGGCTGCAGAGTGACAGACAATCTGGCATGTATCCCACTCCCTGCCAGTCACTCAATAAGTGGCCTATTGTCCAGCACTCTATTGTGCCCTTGTCACATATATGCCAAACAAAGAGAGAGACAGAGAGAGAAACAGAGAGAGAGAGAGAGAGAGAGAGAGAGAGAGGTAGGCCACCTTGTGGGCCAGGAGGCTAGCATTACATTCACGGCCTGAATGCATAGAAATGAAGAGACACCGTCTGGTGGTGAATAGTCCTTGATATTTGAATGGAGACGGTAATGAAGAGTTTCACTTCACAACCATTTATTATGCAGAGTGTAGACATGCTGTTTGATACTTAAAGTCCCTGCAGTGCTTCCCCTAGTGACACTTTCATATTGTATACAGTATGAGTTGCCCACACAGCATATGTGTCAAGTCAGAACTCAAGTGGAAGCAGTACGTTAACAATATGTTACTGAATAAATCCTCAAGTCATCCTGATTTGTGATTTAATCATAGGGTTGCTTGTTGGCTCCCAGAAGTGTATTCACTTATTTGCACCCACACAAGCATGTACTCGTTCCAGTCTTTATACTCACTCTCTTTCTTTCATTTCTGCATGTACTCACAGGTATACACCTACTCACTCGAGGGGTTGATGAATGGCTCTAGGAAAGCTCCAGGTTAAAACTCTTTAAGCTGTTGCAAAGGACCAATAGATGTATATGTACAGTAGGAAAAGTCAGCCTGTCTGCCAAATGCTTCATTTCATTGACTAGCACCAATCAGAGTGCAACGAGAATAGTTGATTGAGTAGTGTAGTACCGTGGCATGCTTTAAGAATAATAAAGAACTGCTTCCAAAGGAGGAGCAGATTCTTCAAGGGTTGGGTTATTCCCTAGATATGTATCTGTGTTCTTTGTAGGTGGTGTGAACAGTATACACTGAGGGACAATAAAGTACTAGGTGTGGCATGTATGGGGAGAGTCCTGAGAAATGGAAACTGGTTGTTTAAACCTGCATACGGCTATTTTGTGAGATGAAATGACTCATATGTTAAATGTCAATGCAATTTATAAACCTCAATGATTAAAAAGCTCTTTTTGTAGAAAGAGTGCCAAATACAATTTTAGAAACAGAATTTTATGGGATATATCATCACTGTCCAAACTATTATGATATACTGTATGTTCCTGTCCAAAAATAAAACCTAATGCCCAATTTTTGTTTCAGTTTTCAACATCTTCTGACCAGAAAACCAAGACAGAACTGTATTTGGCCAAAGACATTCAATTTAATAAAAGACATCCACTTAACTGACAAGTATATACAAACAAAGGATTTGACACCTCACATGTGAATAACACACTGAACTTAGAACATTCACTAAGGTAGATGAATAATGAACAATCCCCTGCCTTTGGAAAAACTCTTAAGGGATTTTCAAAGATTTGAATGGCCCTGCACAGTAACAAACGGCACAATTCCACTGCATGGTACGGCACGGCTCTACTCAACTCGACTCGCTCTTTTTTGGTTTTCCATTAGCAAAAGTTGTGGATAGTATCTGGTACCTGGTACTTTCCACAACTTTATTTGGTACCACCTCGGTCAAGGTTTCAAGTGAGCTGAGCCGATACAAGAAGGTGGAGTTAAAACACTGCAGACCACTGATTGGTCAGAGAGAACCATTGGGACATCCTGCACAAACCCACCATTTTTAAATAGCAAAGCTACAGTCAATAGCAACTGCAATTTTTTTATTCACTCAACCTAGATTTTGAAAACAATGGAGGCCCGCTATAAACTACGTACACTACGCCGCACAATTGACAAAGTGCAGACATTCCTCTGTTTGGTTGCCAATGAAAAAATTCAGCGAATGTTGTGTTGAAGATGATGTCACTACAGTTTCGCTATGGCGAACAGCTGAGAATCCCGCCTATTGAGGAGGTACTATCTGCAGTGAAAAACGAAATAGAGAAAAGGACCTGGTACCAGAAGTGAGTTGAGTTGAGTCGAGGCAAACCATGCAGCAGAAATGAAACAAAAGTGCATGCCACTTAACATAGTACACTCAGCTATTGAGCACCCCAGCTCTTCAGGCCTCTAGATTGTATTTTCTTCATTTGTATGCAAATTCTGCTTATTACCTGTTCAGCCGGTGTGAAAATATAAGTAGGAGAAAGAGTAGGCAACTGTATCGACATGTCAGCTTTTGAAATTCTCTGCAAAATCCAATAAAGACTTTCTTAGAAGAAGAGGAATACTCATCCTGTATATGCTTTGAAAGTAGCTGTCACTTCAGATTTCAAGGCTTCAGTGTCTGCTGAAGTTCTCTCTGTGCACAGGGGATGGTGTGTTTTGCAGCTGCTCACTGCTCCCCCTTTTGCTCAAATCAGGAAGGTTTTACAAGTTTCAGGGCCAGACAAACAGTATCATATCAAACACAATGCAAGGAGGATAATTGTTTAATAAGTGTTTCACTTTATACTTTTATTTTTTACCGTAATAATATCCACATGAACACCTTTGAAATGCTGTTATTTTGTAAGTAATATAACACCAACCTTTTCTTTTATCAGACATACTTCGGCAGCCCTGTCAAATGAAATTAAGTTTCATGTTAGCTGTCTATTCCAGCTGTTTATTGATTACCTCAAGGCTAATCCATTAATTTTAGCTATTTTAACCGTTATCAAACTATCAACTATTACCAACTATTATTAAAGGGGTGGTTCAGAATGTTGGACATAGGACCTCATTTCCAAGTTAACCAGTGTGTTATTTATCAGTGGAGACCGTTTTCAACTCTTTTCATCCAGTCCTTCCAGTTGCAGAGTTCGCTGGTGCTAGGCTAGCGCAAGTCAACAGTATCTGCTAGCCTGCCACTAAAAACAGTCTTACCCACTCCACAGTACACCCAAGGCAAATAAATTATAACGCCAGACTATTGATGTAAATGTCTGTGTTGACAGAATAATGCTAGAAATAAAACTACCCTTGCATCGCATTGCAATAGTTATATTTTGTTCCCTGTAGTTGGTAGCATAGGCTACAGCAGCGGCGGAGTGATATTACCTAGGCTACTGAGAAAGCCGGTTTCCTTGACAATCACACAAGTTTATTTACCTGCCGCTGCAATTTGCATGTAAACTGTCCAAGCTTACATGACTTTTCTGTCAGCAATTACCTAAAGTTAGCAGTTAGCCCAGCCAGGTATCTACCAAGAGTGTAGCTATACCATTAGCTAACGTTGTCACTCTCCACAATGCATTGAACTGTAACATTATTGGAACTTGGAAATGAGGTCCTATGTCCAAAATTCTGAACCACCCCTTTAACTATTTCAATGGTTTATCCATTCATTTATTTTAACCATTTATCCATTACTTCAGCTAATGATTTCAACATCTCGTTTTTTTTTGTTGCAAATTAGTTAAGCTCCTCAACAATCCCCAAAGACAGTAGGCCTACCCCCAAGCAACTGCAGATCCCCTTGGGTAAGTATGCCGTAATAGTTGGGAATCGATCACTAGATTATAATATCTATATATTTGACCTGTCAACAAGCGCAAACATTTCTGTATGCATGTGAATGCTGAGTCATCTAGTCTGGGGTAAAAAATTGCATTGAATTTCTTTTTGTCTTGGTTTTCATGACATAATAAACATAGAACAACCAAACAAATTGGACTTTACTTCACTTCCTGCACCCAATTGCAGTGGTGGAATGTAACTTAGTACATTTACTCAAGAACTGTACTTAAGTACAAATTTAAGGTACTTGTACTTTACTTGAGTCTTTTCTTTTAATGCCACTTTCTACTTCTACTCCACTACATTTCAGAGAGAAATATTGTACTTTTTACTCCGCTACGTTAATCTGACAGTTTTAATTACTAGTTACTTTACAAATTAAGAGTTTTGCACACAAAACACATGTAGTTTATAAAATATGATGTTTTATTATTAAACTACCCAACAATATATAGACCTACAAGTCCAGCTGAAATGATTAGACAATTAAACACTTATTAACGGAACTGTTTTGATTGTTTCCAGTTTCTAAAATGTGAGGATTTTTTCAGCATTGTACTTTTACTTTTAGTACTTTAAGTACATTTTCCTGATGATACTTACATACTTTTATTTAAGTAACATTTTCAATAGTATTTTTACTGTGTGGTATTAGTACTTTTATTTTATATATTTTATATTAATATATTTATTTTTTGGGCAGCTGAAGACATGAAAGGGGGAGTGACATGCAGCAAAGGGCTACAGGTTGGAAACGAACCCGGGCCGGCTGCGTGGAGGGAGTAAACCTCTATATATGGGCGCCTGCTCTACCAACTGAGCTATCCAGGCACCCTGGTATTAGTACTTTTACTTAAGTAAAGATCTAATTACTTCCTTCACCACTGCCCAATCGCTTTCAATTTCTTTTTATGCTGTATACTGCAGCAATGATATAAATGCATCTCAGCCACACGTGATATCTTCCTTGAATTCTAAACATGAAAAATCCACCATTTTCACACTACCTCTCTAACAACCAAATTACACAGGCTTAAAGTTGCCCTTGCAAGTGTAATCCTACAGTGAATGCCTGCTATCAGCTAACCTGTTTTCACACCTTCCCCATTCTGCGACAAGGGAGAAGGAGCGGGGAGGATTAGGATGCAAAGAGAGTTCCATAATCTGTGTATTAACAGCAGCCAATTCAATTATGCTGGACAGGCAGATTTTGGGACGTAATCTAGAGTGTCTTAATGTGATCTGTGTAAAAAGTCCAGACCTAATTGGAATAAAAAAAGATATACTTCAAAGTCAAGTCCGAACACACACACACACACACACACACACACACACACACACACACCAGCATGCACAAAGTGTTTCTGCTTTTGCACATTCATGCACACAGAGAACTCTGAATGTTGCTATATAGCAGCAGATCAGAAATTGCATTACATTTTGCTTTTGATAAAACAAAAGGGTGGAAAGAGAGGAAAAGAGCAAAGAAGAGTGTGCTGTGTGTGTGTGTGTGTGTGTGTGTGTGTGTTCACCCTGTATGAAAAAAGAATTGACTCTTAGTTCTGGACCAAGAACATTGAAGATGGCTGCCTTTGTAGATGAGACTGCAATATTACAGGGACACAGAATGTTTTTGCACTTATTTTAGAGACTCAGTTGTTTCACCCTTTCCCCTTCTTGTTTAAACTGCATGCAGTTTTGGTGGAAATATTACATTTATATTACATGTCTATGTTCAACCCCCCATCCCCCAAAATAAACCAGCCCCTCATGTATCATAAATGAGGATGGTTCCTCAGCCATCTTTTCTGGTTTAACAAGACTCGAAAAAATGTCCCACTCTCCTTCTACTTAGCAGTGACTTTAAGTATTGACCAGGCAAGGGACGCTCTCCAACACACAAACACCCTAGTGTACACACACATACATACACACAGTGGTGAGTGATATCAGGACAGGCCTTTACAGTATACGCAGTCACCAACGCAGGGGTCAGCGAGGAGTCAGCTGGATAATAGATGAGCTCGAGAAAAGCAGCCGACAAATCTGTAGTACTCGTCTTACACCCTGCTTGTCTGCCTGGGTGCCTGATTTTTCTTTTTGTTTGACAGTTTGACTGTGTTGGAGGAACAAGGAGAGAGAAACAGGCATTCTGAGGAGCTCCTTTCTGTAACACAAGTGAGAGGGAGAATGACAGAAACAGAGGTAACGGAGTGAAGATGGGAAAGTAGAGCACAATGTCAATTTGATCTATCTATTCATTTTACTTCCAGCATATGTTAAACTGGGTTTGTCCCAATTTTTTAAACATAGTAACCATGATAAGGAGACTGGTATTCAAGTATTATTCTAGAAACAATTAGTTTGAATAATTGATTAGATGGAGATGGGTGGGGAAGCTCAGGTGAGGGGAAAGGCGGAAAAACTGCAGGAATTGGCAATATCTTTAACGACAGGTGAGAAATGATTAGACAGGTAAACAGGGCAAAAAACTCAAAAGATGGTCTATATGAAGGTTGAATTTTATTGACTAAAATCTAGTCTATATCCACTATGTTCCACTTCCGGGATTGCTCCGTTTTCTGGAAACTCATTTAGGCCGGATATCCGTTGCCTTGGGCTTCCTTTGTGTTGGCATTTTAAACTCTGGTCAATTTATGAGGACTATGGTTAACCTTTTCTCAGATCTCTGCAGGGTAAATCCAGACAACTAGCTAGACTATCTGTCCAATCTTGAGTTTTCTGTTGCACGACTAAAACAACCTTTGAATGTACACATGTTCCACCAAAACAAGTTCCTTCCCGAGTCTATTTTGCAGAGGCGCCGTTGCTGCGTCAAGCACTTAGCACCGCCCAAGACAATTCCGATTGGTTAAAAGAAATGCCAATAAACCAGAGCACGTTTTTCCTCCCATCCCGAAATGCTGTGTGGACTTGCCAGACCCTCCTCTGCAGCGCTGTGGAGGAGGGTCTGGTAATGCGAGACTAACTAAAATCCAATGCAAAAACAAATAATCAACAGATTTTGCAATAATGATGTTGAAGCCCAACCTATAAAAAAAATGTTAAGTGGAGCAGCGGGAGGACAGCAGTCCGATGCAAATGCCGTGTCTTACCACATGCATTGATTACAATGTGTTGTAGTGATCAATCAATGCTGCTTCTGTGGCTTCACCCTCTGACCACCACCATCATTAGCACCTTCCACTGTGTGTCCACAATGCCCTCCTGCCACCTCTCTCTAGCTTTCCCTTTCTTTGCTTCCCCATTTCCTCCTGGGCTGTATGTTGAGGTTGAGTTTGCTTCTTCACACCTCTCTCAGAGATATACATTCATATTCCACTTGAAGCCTTTTCCTTGAGTGGTACTTGTGAAGAGATCAATGTGAGGATCAAAACTTTAGTTTTTATTTAACATTATGAGAAGAATAAAGTAGAATCAAAACATCTACAAATTTGAAGGATAAAATAAAATCCATATTGAGAATGCAATGACTTACTCTATTATCATTGATGTAAAGAAAGTGAAGATCCTTGAGTTCAGGTGACAAGGCAACTTCATTTGAAGTGCTGGTGTAATTGTTATCTTAAACAATTTGAAAAAAACACAGAGTTAGATGAGAAGATCGATACCACTCTTGCGTCTGTACAGTCCATGTGTTGCTGGATCCAGCAGCCGGTTAGCTTAGCTTAGCATTAAGACTGAAAAAAGGGGGAGACCACCTACCAGCACCACTAAAGCTCACTCATTAACACATTATCACTTGTTTGTTTAATCTGTACAAAGTGTTAAAAACTACAATGCGCCCTTTTACAAAGTTTATTTTCTGTACTATTTCTTGGTCAGGACAGCTGCCAGGCGGTCTCTTTTTGTGTTATTCGTATTATTTCTTTGATTATCTCTAACTTTCCTCCATTAAGTCTTTCCAGTTATGTTCTTTTATGTAAACCACTGTAATTTCACTGCAGTCAGTGTAGGTTTTAAAGTGCTTCTGCACTTCCACCTCCCTATCTTTATGAGTATTTTCAGTTCAATGCATCAAGTGTACAGCAGACTTGCAGTAGTGTTCTAATACAATAAGCCTCGACAGTGTGCTTGTTATAATGAAATGCAATTACCAGACTGCAATGGAAACTTATAAGGAAAAAGCCACTTCATCTGCTATTCATTCTCCTTCACCTTTTCATTCTGCCACTACAGTTATCAGACTGCTGTACTCTTTAGAGTTCAACCAGATGTGAACATCCACAAGGCCAGATCGTCTTAAACACGCTATTTCAAAAGCCTTTTTAAAACTTGAATCAATAACGTTGCTGTCTCATCAACACACTGCTTCCCTAGATGTCTGGCCACAAGAGGCCCGATAACATTGCGCTTGTACAAACTCACAATCAATTCACTTTATCGTTGTGTCTCTCTCTCTGCATGTGTAGTGGTCGTCTTAAGTGGAGAAGAGCTCTCTCAGTGAGGGAGTGTGTTCTCACTGTTTGTTTACACTGGATGATGATGACCTTTCATGTTTGCATGGGATTATGTGTGCTTATGTGCTATCTGTGCATGGGGGAGTTTGGATTTATGTGATACAGTAAATGTGGAAAAGTGTTACCACTTACTTTTGGTCTGGTAACATAGACTGTATATAAAGAGTGTGGTAATAATTTCTCATGGTAGTAAATGTACACGTTTACTTGTTAATTTGAGTTGAAAATGGTGGTAAAAAGTAATGTGACAAAAGCCTGTAGCTACATTGTGTGGTATGGTTACTATTTACATACATACAACATACATCTTTGTGTCAGGTTCTGCTGTAAATTGAGATCTTGTGTAACACTGCACCACTGTAAGGTAAAATGTACAGGCATTAGAAGCCAAAGTCACTCTAACATAACAATTAACTAGATGCTTATATTCACAGAAAAGCTATTACGTCTCAAACAGTAAGGGAAACAGAGATGCACAGTGTATATTTGTTATTTTTCCGTTTAATGATTGAATGATAATTTCCATTTAATTCTCACATAACTTGCTTGGTTGTTGATTACAATCATCAACACTTCATTGCTTGTATGTTTGCTCTATCTCAACATCACTTTCCCAGTCAGTTTCTCATTTCAGTGGAAATAAGGTTAGACAAGACTGCTATTCCACTGGGAGCCTTACCTACCAACCTCCTGATGTGCATCAGCTGATGGTCACCCTGTTCTTAACATGGAGAGCATTGTGAGGATTTTAGCCCTGGACGAATGGATTGGTGAAATATAAATGATGTCCTCATACTAGGATACTGAGTTACACACACAGCTTTAGTAGATTACAATTGATAGACATAAAGAATAAACTGTTCTGGAATATTAAAAGATTCAAATTACTAGCTGTTTTGGCAGTCTCTCTACACCCTGGCCTGGGAACGCCTTGTGATCCCCCAGTCAGACCTGGTTAATGTGGCTCAGGGAAAGGAAAGTTTGGGGTCCCCTGCTGGAGCTGCTGTCCCTGCGACCTGACCCCGGATAAGCCGATGGCGATGGATGTTTTGGCAGTGTTTTCTATCTGCTCTCTTCTATGCAAACAACCTCTCTATTTATAGATCACTCCCGGTTTCATTTCTTAGTTCTCAGGATTTTCAATTATGCAGACTATTTTAAGTACACTAGCTGGCCTGACCATGGATCATTAACTGGTTTCAGCATCTACCGCAGGCTTTATTTGATATAAAGCAGAAAGTACAAAATACAGGGCATAATTTGTTCAACAAATGCCCTCGCAACTTGACACATGCTTAAACTCACTGGCTTTCCAAATAGCCTGCGTATTTCTGATGGTTTCTACTTACTGTTGAAAAGGACGGGTTTTCAAAATACTATAAATGTCTTCATCACATGTACACATCTGAGACAAAGACACATTCCTCCACATAGTACATATAGTACTCAACATATTCATTATACACCAGCTGATTATGAAATGATGCACCAAGTTATGGATTGTGAAGTCTACTATCCATGTTGTAAAAGATGTCCGTAAATGAACCACCAATCTTTAGGAGTCAAACTGAAGGGAATTACTGTGACATTGGGGAAAGGATATACTGCTGTGCAAAGGGCAAATAGGAAATGGCAATATTTAAAACATTTGCTCAGCACTGGCAGCTCAGAAACAGGTGGGAATGAGCTGGAAAAGAAGGCAAAGGAGATCAAACCAGCATTGATAAAGAGCGGAGTTAATTTAGATGGAAATGTTCAAACACACACTGCCTTCTAATAGCACTACTGACACAGCTCATCCATCAAGGACAACCAAAACCCTTGAAAACCTGCATGCATGCATTTCATTATTCATTATTACTTTCACAACTTTATGGCTTTGTTGGCAGCCGATATGCTTGGTGTTACTTTGCCAGTTTGTTGTTTTAACCATTAATGTATGTAAATTATATGTCAGAACTGTCTCTTCAGTGCATTTTTATTTTGTATGTTCTGCAGGCCTCTTTTAAAAAGGGATATTGATCTCAATCAGACTACCTGTTTAAATTCCTTACTAGCTACCTAAATAATATTTAGCAAACAACTGAATTAAAGTGCTCATGTTATGCTCATTTTCAGGTTCATAATTGTATTTAGATGTTGTACCAGAATAGGTTTATGTGGTTTAATTTTCAGAAAAACATCATATATTTCTTGTACTGCACATTGCTGCAGCTCCTCTTTTCACCCTGTGTGTTGAGCTCTCTGTTTTAGCTACAGAGTGAGGCATCTCACTTCTGTACCATCTTTGTTGGGAGTCCCACATGTGCAGTAAGTACTGCTAGCTTGTAAGTTGCAGAGTATGAGGGAATGCGATGCTAGCAGCTAGGCAAGCATTATAACGTTTGTTACAAAATGATGCACATTCGTCACGGAAGTAAAGGCTGGACTACAATAGAGCTGTTTGGAGCAGTTTGTGAACAGTGTTTTCTGTTGGAGATGGTAAGTCCCTTTGGGGTGGACTTTGGGCTTTTTCACTTTGTAAACCTATAATGTGCACAAAAAGATATATAACACAATAAAGGAAAGGGGAAAAGCCATAAAGCACAATATGAGCACTTTAAAAAAAAAAATTCTGTGAAGTAGAATGTAGTATCTCGATCTACGCACTGTGTGCAGTTATGCATACATGTGTCATGTCTGTGCCTGCCTGTGTTTGTTTGTGAGTGTGCTTACTTTCCAATCTATTAATAGTGGACCTCCAGTAGCTGACCCATTAACACATATTGTCAGTCATCAGGCCAGATTATGACCCATCAGATTGTTACTCTGCCGCTTGGGATGGGATTCCCCCCCCTGTGTGAAGAACAAACAGCAACATTTTACAATCGACTGCAGCTAAAAACTAATTTGGTTTGGGTATTGTGCATTTGTGTGTATTTCATCTTGTGAGTATATATTTTATAACAGGATAAAAACAAACTGTGTGTATGTCACATCATGTTACAAACTTTATATAGTTACAAGGTGGTTCCCTTCTGTGTACTTATTCGCCTGCCACCCACCTCCTCAAACCCCTCAATGCACACATGCATAATGCTATCTGCTGTCTGCAGACATACGGTATACATCTACACATAGGCACATACAGTACGCTTACACCAGCAGCCCGTAAAGAATTATTTTAAATCTGTCTGTGGAACTCCTCGCATACAGTACATACCTCAATTGAGGGAAACCATGTGGTGGGTCTGCTGAGGCCCCACTGAAGAGCCACTAATCCTGGGTCACTGCTGGCTGAACTTCTATGGCATGTAGCATCTAACCTGCTGCCATGTATCCACACAGCCTCACAGGAGACACAAATGTTTTGTAGAGTCAGTCTGCTGAGGGATTAAACTCACGACTCAGTACTGTATGTTCAGTATGTAGATATTAATCACACTGAGAGTGTACATGTGAAAAAATAAAGTGTTGTGAATTCACAAGAGGGAGAGGCACTAAGGGTAGGGCGCAGTTGTGGATGTTAGGCAATGTTGAACAGCTGACAGTACTGCTGTGTATATATACACACACACACACACACACACACACACACACATTAACACACTGTACACAGGATTACTGCTCTGTCATTGAGTGTTTACCACTTCCTCCTCCACTCGTCTCCTCCCTCTGTCCGCATATAGTATAGTACTACATGCTCTAGCTGACAGCTCACGCTGAGGCAGCACATTCCACATTATTACTACTTCAGATGTTTGTGGCCCAGAAGCGTGCTGATTGGTTGAGCCGCCTTAGACACCGGAGCTACTGAGAACCAATGAAGAGCCTGCTCTGGGGAGTGAAGCGACAGACAGTAAATTCAAAGGGAACTCCCTCTGCTGGGAGATACAGAGAATATCTGGGTTTGTCTAAACACAGACACAGCTGTCTGTTTAATAGACGCCAATCTAACATTCACTTCACAATGGAGGAGTTGTGTCCTAACATTTGCTCATGCTACCAACAGCTCTGTTGTATGAGAGGCCGTATAGGAAGTAATTCATATTTCTGTTTTACACACATTATCATAATCTCGCTCCAGCTATTTTCCTCTCCTTCTACTCAGACACTTTACTACTCAATTTTTGCACAAGTCGTCCTCCCTTATATGAATGTATGCACATGCAATTTTTTTCTTTTCCCCTCACACTCTCCAGATCTATCCCAAACGCAGTTATTCATTCTCTCTAACTAACCAGCATGTCTGTTAATCAGAGAATGGTCCTGCAGCTCAGCCAGCTGCTGCCGCACATTTGCCTGAGTAGACATAAGAATGTCAGATGTGATTAGAGTTAATATTGACATGTAAAATGTCAAATTATTCCAGTTTCACTTACTTTTTATTGACACTAACTGGTTAATCTACTAAATGCACGAGTCTTCACTCCCTGGTTTTGCACAAAAACTTGCTACTGAAAGACAAAATGCTGTTAAGAACTTTTAAAATCATGCACAATGGCTGACAAAATGTTTGGATAGTTTTTTTTTCCCTCTTCATGCCTCAAAGCCATTTAAGGAGTTTCATACTTTATTACTTGTATCTAAGATCTCTACAAGCTTTAAATTTATGGAAGATGTTACACATTTATAATTCAGACAATGCATTTACATAAAGTTCTACCACTCTTTATTGGCATTAGACCACACATGTGGGTATAGGTGCAAACTCTGAGATGATTCACCGATCCCTAAAGGCCAGAGTTTGGAAGGAATTAGAAAAAGGGGAGACACCAAAGACAGATGATGACAAAAAACAGAACTTTACCGTGTGTGTCCACTCTTACCACTCTAATCATTGCCAGACATAGGCAGCTATTTTCTGCAAAAGAACTCTGATAAACCCACTGTACACTGCACCAAACAACAAACAAAGACTAGTTGCTGAAAAGAGTGGAGCTCTAGCAGCTAAAGAGCCAGATATTTTCCTTAAGGAGTTGGTGTAGACCAAAACCAGAGCTAAAAGGAGAGTAAAGACATGACTCCCAACGACTACTAATGTTTCTCCACATCTGTTGGACTTGTAAATAAGCAACTGTTTGCTAACAAGTTCACAGCATCAACTTTATTATGTCAATATTGTGTTTACAGCTCGTTTCTGCTGCCCTCGGGTGGCCAGATGCAGCTTTAACTTTCAAACAAAACAATATTCTTCTAAAATAATGTTGATTTTCCCAAATTGGACTGAGTGATATTCACTAAAAAACCCTTTTAGTCTTCAGTGCTCCAGCTCTGATGAAATCTAATTGCTAAAGTCATATATTATACTGTACTACGTAAACTTCAAAAGCATTGCCACCTGTTCTAAAGTGTTGTTTTTTGTCTACAGTGAAGACTACTTTAGTTATGTGTGTGTAGACTGGCGTTGTTTGTGTTTGTTTTTTTTGCATTTGTGTTCATGTGTGTACTGAATACGACAAAGAGCAAACAGAGAAAGCTGAGCTGTGCAAGGCATCTCTTGTATAATAACTGCGAGCTTTAGTAAGGCTGGATGAATTTTAATAGAGTTCTGCGGGGTATTCCATCGCCTCTGGTCTCACGGCTCAAAGATCAGAGAGAATTTTCAAGCATGGTGTCCCTCAGCCTTTCACACTCGCTCCCTCTCATTCTCTCTCTCTTCTTCCATTCATCCCCCCCCCTCCCCCTAACTCTTTCCACTTTCACTCTTTTCTCATTTGAACTCCCTTTTCCAATCTTTTCCTTCCTCTTGGGCTTTTGTCTCTCTCTAAATCCCTTTCTCTGTCTCACGTTTTCTGTTGCTTTCTCTGTCTCCCTGTGAAATTTGTATTAGAGCCACTCGAGGCGTAATTATTGCTAAGCCTCTCTCAGTTCCCTGGCACAGAGAACAACTCATGACTCTCAGCACAAAAAAACTTGCTACTGAAGGACAAAATGCTGCGATGAACTTTTAAAATCATGCACAATGGCTGACAAAATGTTTGCAAAGTTTTTTCCATCTCCCTGCCTCAAAGCCATTTAAGGAGTTTAATACTTTTTTACTCGTATCTGAGATCTACAAGCTCAACATTTATGTTAGATGTTACACATTTATAATTCAGACACTGCATTTACATATGTTCTACCACTTCTCATTGGCATCAGATCACACGTGGGTGTGGGTGCAAGCTCCGAGACGATCCACCGATCCCTGAAGGCCACAGTTTGGAAGGAATTAGATAAAAGGTGACACCAAAGACAGATGTACAGATGACGACAACAACATGCGAACAAATGGGGAAAAAAAAGACTAAAGCTGGTAAAAAGTCTTGAATGGTGGCTTTGATTTGTGTCTTTTGTTTCATTTGTGTGCATGTTGGAGGGTAAAAGTTGGCAAGAGACTGGTGATTATTACTAATTAATTAGGATTAATGGTTGCTATTTAAAAACCTACCAATACTGAGGAGAGCCAAATGAACGTTTTTTAACTGGGACCGTAAGACAAAATATGCCCCCGGGCTAATCTTACAAGAACACGACTCATGAAAATTCAACTCTGCAGCACTTTGGGGGGGAAAAAAAGTGTAAATGAAAAAATGCATTAGTTCATGTTACCTACATAAATTGTCTCTGAATGACAGCTTGCTTGCCACGTGAGTAACAGTAACGTTTATTATTTTTATGTGAGAGGAGTCGGCACAGTGGTAATACCATATAAATGGCATGTAAGTATTGGTATTTTACCAATACCATGGTACATCTAGAGGTGCTAAATCAAATGTAACTCAATAAGTTGCATAATTTTTTAGTAAATCACCTTGCATGACCTGTAGTCTAACAATTTCCGATGCATGGATATTTTTGCAAAAGGAGTGAGTTTGTAGATGTCAGCAGATAGCCCATAATTAAAAGAGAAGTCTGTCAGGAATGTGTGCATACAATGTGTTTGCATCATTAGCTGCTGCTGTACCTGTGAAGTGACAAACAGGAAGTAGGTACTGCACAGAAATATATTTGTGCTAGTTAAAATGTGTTTTTGGCCTCAGTTATGATAAAAGTTATGTATTCATCAGGAAAGCATAAAGATTATGTGCAACATATTATGTAAAATAATGCCAACTTCCAGTAACTACAGTCTATTTCCATCTACTGTATCTGGGCCACATGTATTGATCTGCGTTGCCTAATGTCGCCCCCATGTGGCAACAAGTGCTGTAGCATCGGTGGAGAACAGTTGGGCTAAAGATGTAAGAGTTCTGTATTTTACATCCAAATGAACACCCAGGAAATCAATGCAAACAGCCAACATTATTCCTACTGTAGAATTGATGATGTCTTTATTATACATATTATTATTACGGTTAGTTTGGATGACTTTTGTCATAGTTCTTGATTGGAAGTTGGTCTGTACTTCAGTTTAAAGGTTAAAAGAGATATGTTGAAATTAAGGTGCACACCACAAGCCTGTGGTACTAGACCGTGTAATGTCCTTTACAGGTCTTTAAGTAAAAATGAATCCCTTTAATCCTGTTTTTTTCTATAGCACGGTAGCTCTATCGCCCAAATTCTCAGGCATGAGACAAAGAATATTGATTTCCTAATGTATTCTGAAATCCTGTCAATTATGTTTTTTTGCTAAATCAGCCCTTTTTATTGACTGACCTCTGAAACTTTGTCCCATAGGTAACAATGGGCCCGTCCCTTACACCTGCTTTTATGTTTGAAACATATTCAGTACTCACTAGACACTGCATTATGATCCTGCACTATGATCACACTCAAAAACTTGTGCAGCATGGTCCTCTCTGTTAGTTCCAGACATTCAAACATTTCCTCTGTGCACAGCTGCAGCCCTTTGCTTACCCTTAAAGAGTTGCATAGATCAAATAAACATGTCTCCCCTTTAATGGTGCAACAACCCATCTGAATCAATCAAGGACACAAATGAAATCTTCACTTTAGCAAGGTGACAGAGGTCTTTAAAGTGTCCATATTATGCTTTTTGGCTTTTTCCCTTTCCTTTATTTTATTATATATCTTTTTGCGCACGTTATAGGTTTACAAAGTGAAAAAGCCCAAAGTCCACCCCAAAGGGACTTACCATCTTCCAGAGAAAACACTGTTCACAAACTGCTCCAAACAGCTCTATTGTAGTCCAGCCTTTACTTCCGTGACGAATGTGCGTCACTTTGTAACACACGTTATAATGCTCGCCTAGCTGCTAGCGTGGCACGCCCTCGTACTCTGCAACTTACAAGCTAGCAGTACTTACTGCGCAGGGGAGACTCCCAACAAAGATGGAACAGAAGTGTGATGCCTCACTCTGTAGCTAAAACAGAGAGCTCAACACACAGGGTGAAAAGAGGAGCTGCAGCAATGTGCAGTACAACAAATATATGGTGTTTTCTGAAAATTAAACCACATAAACCTATTCTGGTACTTAATACAATATGAACCTGAAAATGAGCATAATATGAGCACTTTAAATGAGAATCTTAAAGAAGAAGCTTATATGGAATCTTTTATTTCATCTTCTACAGCTAACTCCTTAGTGGTAATCGGGGTCATTTTGTAAATGCTAGATCAGCAGGTGGTTGTTTTAGTTAGGTTTTATCAAAATGTGTTAGGATATGTGAAAAACGGTTAGTTTCATCAAAATATTTGAATTAGTTTGTGTTTAAAATGTGAAGACATGGATACTTGAGGCCATGAATCAAATATGGACTTTCTGCATAAATCATGTACCGGTGTCTTAATATGTGGCCATACTGGGGATTTAAGTAAACTATAAACTGGACTGCTAAGCCAACATTATAACATGTGAATAAATCATTAATGATCTTTGATACCAGAAGAGTTTTACATTATGCATGAGTTTAAATCTGACATGAGCAGTGGCATTCAATAGTGCAGTTCAGACAATCAGTGGTTCTGTGATGCAAAACATTAAGACAAGAATTACAAGACTGAAGACAGAAAATATGAGCAGGAAATTCACAAACACAATTTCTCTTGTGTGAACCTCATTCACCGGGGAGAAAAGTTATCGTTATTTCAAATACAAAAAACAAAACAAAAAAACAATTCTTCATCTTAATATCCATAGGCCCAAAGAATGGATACAAATAAGCATGACATAATTTGCAGTTTAAGTCCTTGTTTGATCCAGTGAAGAAATGAGCCAATGCGTTGTTTTTTTCAACGTTAGTTCATTTGTGACTGCTTTAAATTTTAGACACTTAGCGCACACAGGTCTGTAGCGCTTTGTCGTTACTTTGTCAAGTATACAGTAAAAGAGTCTGCTGCCTGAGGAGAGGCTATCTGCCCCCTCTGCGCTGGACAACAATGGTCCCTGCCACAATGTCATACACAGTCCTGTTGTGCTGGAAGAAGAGGAGAGTGATGAAGACGGGAAAGAGGAAGGCAATGGAGAAGTTCTTATTAAGAGCCCGCACTGTAGAGCTGTGGAAGTTAAGACAAAAGAGACGAGACAAAACAAGAGGTTCAATGGAGTATTCCAACACAGATGCTCTACAGGTACTCAAGACTACTAGAGACATTGGTTTGTGATTTAGATACCACAATAGATTCCAACTTGGACAATCAAATCAAAAAGTAACTTATCCAGTATATGATCACTCACGCGGAGAGGGAAACATTAGAAGCTGGGACTACAAGGACTCGGTTGGGTCGGACCAGAGTGGATGTGTCACACGTCACCACCCGCAGGCCGAGCAGGAACTTCCCTGGTGTAGCACCACCAGCTCCCCAGATACAGATGGTCTGATTGCACAAGAAGGACAAAAGTAAGTAAGTAAGTAAGGTATTAAAGTAAAGTTTATTTATATAGCACTTTTCACGGATAAAAATCACAAAGTGCTTTACAAAAAATTGAAATACGATAAATAGAAGACATAAGAATACAAGGAAAACATAGGTACATAAAATCAGCCAGCCACATGCTTTGAATAGCAAAGTGTACACAGTTTATCACTGAATGCAATCTCTGTTTCCTAATAAAGGTATGCACATTGTCAATAGCCTGTGGGCTCCGGGCCATGCTCATAAAATGGTGCTGTACAGTTAAGGTCAGAACTTATAAATGATGCTGCAGGAGTAAAAAAAAAAAAAAAGGCCAGAAATACATTTTCAGGTTTACACAAACAAGGAAGGAAACCTGCCAGATGGCATTAGTCTGAGCAGAGGTGCCTGAATGTCCCAGGGCTTGTTCCCACCTGGGAAAAGAAGCCACTAATGCAGAAGTCGAACATGAGACGCAATACATGTCTTCATCTGTGGCAACCTTGAATGCAACGTTGCATCACTTTCCTCTGAGGGATGTAATGTTGTGTTGTAGAAGAACTCTTGACTGTACATGACTCTTCTTGTCATTAAACAAGAGCATGTGGCAATGAGGCAACCCATACCGAATGTGAATGGACAAAATTGTGTGTATGTACATGTATATATATTTTTTAACTACAAATACAAATGGTGTGTTAAGAAGTCATCTGGTTTGAGTCATTCCATTCAGCTGGGAAACCCTTGTATGCAGCATTACATTAAGAAGACATTGGTTTTAAATACTCATGTATTCCAGCCCTGTAGACTTGTTACTAAATGTTGTAATGGATCAATGTGAATTTAATTTTATGAACTACCAAGTATTGTAATACGCAATTTTGGTATAAACATGAACTACACAGCTTGACATGTGATTTAATAATATTTAATTGAATCATCAATAGTTAAAAGATTGCATACTGTATCTATTATTACCTTTGTCAAGGCAGTGCAAAGTATGACTCACCTCATAGACGCAAACTAGCACCCTGTAGACCAGAGCTACAGCCAACATCTTCTGCAGGTCCTCCATGGATGTGTTCTCATCTATCTCCTCCACAATGAAGTGGGTAATGAATTTGGCAATGTCCCTTTAAAGAGAAGAGATAGTATGCCTGTGTGAGGATGGATCTGGGGGGATGCTGAAATAGCTTGGCATTAAAGCAATGATGTAAGAAATTAACTATTTGGTCATGCAAATACTGTATGTTGCATATCTGACCCACAGCTACACCAGTGCCTGTTTTTTTTTGTGTCTTAATTTGTTTATCGTTTTAGTTGGAAAGATTAGTTTCCACTGAAAAGTGTTTAATAGTTTCACTCACTTCATACCACTCAGATGCATGATCCACAGCACGATGGTGGCCTTCACACAAAACAGTATAAAGAAGTCCACTGTCTCAGCTAGGAACCTCAGGAGAGGAGAGGGGATGGTGTACTCCCGTCCTGTATGAAGCAGATGAAAAGACAAGCGTACTGAGAGAATACTTTCTTATGGGACACATTAGCCTGTCTCATTTATATACTTATATACTTTATAATTTATTATATATAAATTATCTTAAATATCAACTGAACTTCAGAGGTTAAAAGAGCACTGAGAAAACCCTTGAATGATTCAAGCGTATACGCTTGTTTCCATAGAGCAATATAGGCTACTTAAGCCTGCTTCCCATCACTCATGACCTAGCTTATGTAATAGAAAGCCTACACATAACTGCAGGCTAAACAGCATTTCTGATGAGGTAGGCCTTTGACTATTAGAGCAGCTCACTGTCAAACTGATCCATACCTGTCTGAGGTGGATTCCCATTCTGCTGCTGGGCTGGCCGGGCATCAGTAACGTTAGCTGAGGTCTGTCCCGTGTGGGCACCACCTGGATGAGGGTGGGATGCCTGGAAACTGAGGGGATAAGGGTAACTGTACCGGTTAAGCGTGTCAAAAGCCTGCTGCCCACCGCCGGAGGACGATGCAGGTGTACCTGGTGTCTGAGCGCCTGTCCCAGGCGGAGGGATTCCGCACGGAAGAGGGAAGGGGAATGCTGACAGAGCCATCCAGCTCTGCCAGTTGCCATCATAGACATACCCCCAGTAATACTGCCACATCCACTGCTGCAACTTTGCGCAGTATTCGGTTGTTGCGGTGGTCTGAGGCTGCTTTGCATCACTTTCGGGGCCGTCACGGCGGTTGTCACTCGTCGTAGTCGTAAACATGTCTGACCCGCTTCACTGTCTCGCTTAATTTGGCAGGTAAATCTTCTTAAAGCGTCTTTACGCTGTCAGGTAATATCTCATTAGCTCCCTGCTGGATACAAGCACAGCGCTAGCTAAGTGTGTTTGTAAATACAGGGATTTCCTGGATCGCTCAATGTTAGAAGTTACTTTCCAGGTTGCTGTAATTTTATGATATTTCGGTAATTCAGATTAAACAATAACGTGTAATTTAAAATTATAATACCTACCTTATTTGCAGCAGATATCAGCGAAATACCATCATGTTGTGGAAATGGCTAATAACATCCCCCCTTCTGTCATTAATGGTATGATCCATTTAAAGGAGCCGAGCTCCTGCGTATTTTCCTAATTGTTACAGCGCCATCAAAATTCACTTTTTCATAGTAGCTTGTAGCAAAGATAATCTAAACTAGGGCTCACCAACCCCTTTCAAACTCAGAGCTACCTCAGGGGTACTGAGTAATACGAAAGGCTACTTGTGTGATACAAATTTCCTTATACCTTTAAATAATATTCATACACAGATATATATTTAAACATGCAACATCAAAGCCAGTTATCAGATTTGATATTTTACTACACATCATTTGTGACAGGTTTGTATGAACACATTTGTCACATATTTAAACAAATTATCACTTATGTAGCATTTCTTTTAAGAAATCATTAACTCTGTCACATTTTTAAGCAAATCATGTCACACTTGTACTAATTACACATCTAACATTTTGAACAAATCATGACCTCTGTTACCTAATACAAACTATCACTTTTGTAACATTTAAGAAATCATCATATCATATTCATCATCAAATAAATCATATTACAGTGAATGACTGCACTCGGTCTCAAATTTCTATGACAAACAGGTGTGAAAAGACAAATATACTGCAGCATAAAGATAAATGGCCTTCTTAGTCCTAACTCAATTTAAGACAACCTATCAGCTGCACCACAAGAGAGCAGCAGAGGCCAACTGATACAAAATCATAACACATCAAATGCAACCATTAGAAGTCTATTTTATTTCTGTCAATGATTACATTAGATTATACAATAGTAAAACCTCACGAAGTGAATGTTTTCTGACTGCATTTTTTTGTCTTGCTTTACTTAGGCAATAACATATTTTTTATGCACATGCCATGTTTGACCATTTAGATGCTCATGGGTGGAAGTTTGAGTCTGCAGTCACATCTAGGGGTCTAGGGATCTCAAACATCTGAGTTCAGTGACAAATCAGTAGTCTGCCACAGAGGCTATCAGGGTCAAACACTCAAAACTCTGTATAAGCCACACACACACACACACACACACACACACACACACACACACACACACACACACACACACACACACACACACACACACACACACACAGTCTCTCTTTTTCTTTATGTCACTCTTTCCCTATGAACCCAAAATGCTGGAGCTGCTCACTCAAGTCTCCCACTCGCTCCTCCATTCCACCTCTGCTCTAATTTCTCTTTCTTTTCTCACCCTTTCTCTCATTTAACTCCCCCTCCTCTCTGATAACTGAAGGGGTGAGGGGGGGAGGGTTGTATTTGCTGACTGGGCTGGCCCGGCTCTGTAGGTTAGGTGTTCGGTCTGCCAGTTCTAAATGATTGTGCCTGGCCCAGTGAATGGAGCCAGTGAGGCGGACGCCAATCCGACCCCAATGAACGTTATCCCTGTCGACAGAGGCCATACGATGACTGTGCCCAAAAGTAATCAGTCCCAAATAAAGAGGCACCCGGCAAACGCTGACCCCCATAGAACCCAACAACCTGGTGGGATTACTGCTGTGGAGGTGTGTGTGTGTGTGTGTGTGTGTGTGTGTGTGTGTGTGTGTGAGTAAGGGGACATTGGTTGAGATGGTTACTGTACTTGTGGCAGGGTAGGCAATGTATCACCAAGATGTGGAAAATACATTTACTCAAGTACTGCAGCATAGTATTAGTCAGTATTTTTATTTTGTGAGATTCATTAATTCTGCTTTTTCACTCCACTTTATTTCCACCTTACATTTACTCAATCACATCTGATAGCTGCAGGAACTTTGTAAAATACGTTATATGCAAAAGGTATGATGAACTTATGAATGCAATATGATGCATTGTCGCTGTTTAAACCACCTTCAACCGTCAAAAAAAAATCTGGTGGTTGTTACCTTTAAGAGTAACAACCCACATCTCTGTTGTTACCCCTTTAAAGAAGTATGTCCTGACCATTGTTACGATGGAGTAAAATACAAGTTTGCAACAAATAAAACCAATAGGCAAATATTACATGCCAAATTACCATGAGATAAGGGTATCTTTTGCAAATATTGGGCACACTGACAGATCAACAGACCCCACAGTATGTACCTTATTTTCTGAAGTCAGAACTAATCTAATCTATCTTTACTCTTTTGAGTCAACACAGGTTAATAGTACAGTGAACGCCATGAGATGACCATCTCTCTCTACAGTGTAAGTTGTGACATTGCTCTGAGTGAAGAAGTGCTCTTTTTTTGAAGCATTTGAAACCAGGGTATGTTTGGGACACTTTTGTGCTTCTTTTAATTAACACAAAAGGGGCACTTGGGACACTCAAGTGCACAACTGGTTGGCACAAGGCACATGCTCCTCTGGTGGGGTCACATTTACTGTAGAGGCACACTAATGGCACACGACAAGCTTTTTTCACCCGTAGCAGCTTTGTGATGGGACATTTGCACGCTTCATTTTTCCTTACACAATGTTTCTTCTACCATGACTGCCCCCTTATATTATTGCTTTGCTGATGCACACTAGTGCAGTATGTGTAGAAGACAGGCCTCTTCATTTAATTTATTTGATCTTTGCCCTTTACAAAGTAACATTGTGCACACCATTGATTGTGAGACAGACATGGTTCACACAGTTCTTGTAAAAAAGGTTGCTGTGTCTGTACAGGATGTGTACCATGCTCTTAGACATACACCAAGGGAACAAGGTCACCAAATAATTGCTCAGAAAAGCACTGTAGGAACTACATTTTCAGTTTTTTTTTTCCCCCAAGATCTACTGTTTTTATGCTCTCTTCTAACATCGGCACGTCCTTGAATGAAGAAATGCTTTGCTTTTTATAAGGTCTGCAATAAATGAGCACAGGTACAGTAGGCATCCTCTCCCTGTTGAATATTTAAAATGCAAAAGGGAGGCTAGCAGACTTAAATTTGATTACTGTAAGGGCATTCAATCAAGTATATACTTTGCTGAAGGAATAGTCTGACATTTAAAAAAAGCTTTGCTTGTTTGCCGAGCATTAAATCTGAAGCTCAATACCAGCAGGCAGTTAGCTTAGGTTAGCGTCAAGACTGGAAACAGGGGGAACAGCTCCACTGGTTCCATTGCAACCTCACAGTAGGCTAACAGGGTTCTCCAGGGATTTTGTAGTGATCTTCAATTCATTTAGATAAGTTTGTAAGAAAACCTAATCCACTCTTGTTTATGTGGGAACGCCAGATTTATGTTTCTACAGATTTGGCTGTATTCTATGCTCATGCGGTTTTCGTACTGGCATGTTGCCTTGTACAACCATGCACTGGTTTAAGCTCCTAGTACACACAAAGGTTAAAGCACACTGATTTCTCCCAGTCAGAAGGAGTCTAGTGGGTCGCAGGTTAAAGAAATGAACAAAGCGTCTAGAGAATGTGGGGAAGGAGGTCACTCACGTCCTGTTTTGAGACAGTGGGGAGGGCAGCTGTCATGTGATTTATGTATAAATTACTCAGACTGTTTAGGTGATGTAAAACAATTAGTATGCCACAACACACTATAATTAGAGCAACTGGGCATAGTTTTTTAATTCATTGATTTCATGCAGATCAAAGTCTATGATGTTTACACATTTGTCCCTTTACTGTGATTTGTGCATGTACTTGAAAATATGTGACTGTAGCAAAGTACTGAGAGGAAAAAATACTTAATTTGCTGATATAGCGAAGGAAAGTCCATGCTACCTTTGGCCTAGAGAGGTGAAAAATCTCTGAGATATTTTTTACTTTGTCTTATATGTGTAACAGTGAAAGCCAATTAAGTAAATTATGTCTGCTTCCCTGGAGCCCTGACAGGAACACCCAAAGGGGAGAGTGAGAAACTGCTCTCCCACCGGCTCCTGCTTCAAGCAAATTCCTCTCATCCCCTTCCTCATCTCATCCTTTACCTAATTCTCTTTATTTCCTGCTGCTTTAACGTCTCGGCACATGCTCACCTTTTTCCCTGTTGGCACACTGTGGTGAATAGGTGAGAGGTTTGTCTATGTAACCTCCTCTTCCTTTAAAACCATGCTCCTTTCCTTTCCCCTCATGAAATCTATTTGCATACTTTATAGCTGCTCTAATCATTTTTTTATGTTAACAATGGATTGAAGGAATGAGGAACGTTTCGCTCGTAATGACAACACAGATAATTATCACCTGACTCTGCAGTTCCCCTCAGCTCTGCAGAGCGCTTTAGCGTCTTTCAGCTTGTTGTTTTGGTTTTAATACCCACAACTATTTTGTTTCATGCTCACTTCTCTCATCATCCTCGTTTTCAGCAGCAGCAGACTACCGTTATCAGCAAAAACCTCTGATAAACCAACTGTGCACTATTTGCCCACACACCAAATGGCAGACAGACAAAGTTAGCCACCAGCTGGTAAACACAGCAGAGCGTTTAGCAGCTAAATAGCCAGATTTTCCCCCCACAGAGATAGGTGGAGACCAAAATCAGAGCTGAAAGGAAAGTAACTATTGGAATAATATTTGTGAGATAGACACAAACACAACTCCAAATGAATGGTAATGTTGCTACATGTCTGCTGTATGCATACATAGGCAAACATATCAACTTTATACGGTGATATGTTATGTAAGTGCAAGTTTAAGGCACAAAAACAGCAGAGCTCAAATTTTACTATGTAAGTAAAAGTAAAATATATTTATAAAGCGCTGTTCACAGACATAAGTCACAAAGTGCTTTACAGGGGCACCCCAAGAAACACAATACAGAATGAGAACAATACACAATCAGTATTACACAATAATACTGAACGTGCAGGTGCAGATAGGTCAACCAAATGTCTGTCTAAACAGGGCTTTATCTATTTTTTAAAACAATCCACATAAACAACAGACTGTATCCTCCCTTACAGTCTGTTGTTCCAGAGCATTCCATAGTTTAGGTGCTAAGGTCTCTAAAGCTCGATCCCCTCGGGTCTTAAGCCAGATGTGTGGAACAGTAAATTTCACGTTAGAAGTGAGTGAGTTGACAAATATGGGTGAAGTGGCTCAGCCATATGCAGGAGCCTGACCGTGTAATGCTCTGCACGTAATTGTAAGAATTTCAAACTGAATCCAATATGCAACAGGTTGCAACTCTTGTGTGACATTATGAATTCACTAACTCACAAACAATGTAATGTTTTATTTTGTTGAGGAATAGCTACAGGCTTGTAATCTTTAAAGGACTGAAGCTGTAATCTCGAAGATTTTCATTCAAATAAATGTCCGATGTCAGTGAAGGAGGTAACACAATGGTGCTTGATGGCCCACTGATGAAAGTATTGCAATATTTTGCAGTATTACGAACTGGGTGTCTGGTGTGACAACTCCTGAAAAGATAAGTGGTATTACAGTTACAGAAATTCTAAATCATACATACATACAGGGTTCAGAATTAGCACCATTTACCAGCCAAATGCTGGTAAAATATGCAAGTAGCTGGTAGATTTGCTTCACTCACCAGCCACCTTGCATAACCTTGCATACATACATATATACATACATACATACTATACATACATACATACATACAAACAACATCAGAGAGAGAAGGTCGACAGCACTTCGAAAAGACTTCACCACTCTCATCACCACCCTGATGGGCACAGGAAAACGGATCGTCATCTCTGGGCCTCTACCTACCTACAGAAAGGGTGCTGAAAGATGGTCCAGACTGTTCTGGCTCCACACCTGGCTGAAACCCCACTGCGCTTCCCTGGACATTCCTTATGTCGACAACTTCAACTTGTTCTGGGAGAGGCCCAGCCTGCTGAAACATGATGGTCTCCACCCAAACCGACATGGAGCCAGGCTGCTATCTGACAACATAATGACCACACTGAAAGTTAAGTATTGACATTCTGTTGAAAATATCACAGATTCATGCCCCCCAGGTATTGATCCTAATGGCACTTTACAAGTGAATGAATCTGAAAATGTTTTCTGCAGGGTAACATGTAGTATTAGTACTGTTCCAGTTATAATCAACAATAGACCATACAAAGTGTCGAATCCCCTAAGTAATAAGAAGTTGACTGCAAACATAGTCAATTTAGCATCCAGTTCACGTCAGCCACAACCTGCCCCAAAAAACGAGACAGTGTCTGTAACTCGACTCAGATCAGTTAAATCACAGGTAACCAAAAGAGGGGCAATACTTAACAACCTAATTGGAATTACAACTACCACTGCAATGATAGAACAGGATAGGAAAATTAGATGCGGTCTACTAAATATCAGATCTCTGTCTTCTAAAGCAATACTAGTAAACGAATTGATATCCGACAATCAAATTGATCTATTCTGTCTAACTGAAACATGGCTGGGCCATGAAGAGTATGTCAGTCTAAATGAAGCCACTCCTCCCACTCATATTAATACTCAAATTCCTAGAGGCTCAGGCCGAGGAGGGGGAGTTGCAGCCATATTTGACTCAAACCTGTTAATTAATCCTAAACCTAAACTAAATTATAACTCTTTTGAAAATCTCGTTCTTAATCTTCAGCATCCAACATGGAAAACAGTACAGCCTAATATATTTGTTGTTGTCTACCGAGCACCAGGTCCATATTCGGAATTTTTATCGGAATTCTCAGAGTTTTTATCATGTGTAGTCCTAAAATCAGACAAAGTACTTATTGTAGGTGATTTTAATATCCATGTGGACATTGACAGCAATAGCCTTAGTACTGCTTTCAACTCACTACTAGATTCAATTGGTTTCAGTCAGAGTGTGTATGAGGCCACGCACTGTTTTAACCACACCCTTGACCTTGTGCTGGCATATGGCATCAAAATTGAAGACGTAATAGTATTCCCGCAAAATCCTTTATTATCAGACCACTTCTTAATAACTCAAATTCTTACTACCCGACTATACGAAATTAGATAAAAGCTTCTACACTAAGAAGCCTATCTGACAGTGCTATAGCTAAATTTAAGGAAGATATTCCAACAGCACTAAACTCATTACCGTGCCGTAATATAATAGAGGATCTTTATGTAAACTTTAGTCCCTCTCAAATTGATAATTTCGTAGACGGTGCTACGGCCTGCCTACGGACTACTTTAGACTCTGTTGCTCCCCTTAAAAAGAAGACGATGAAGCAAAGGAAACTAGCACCTTGGTATAACTCCCAAACTCGTAAATTAAAGCAAATCTCGCGCAAACTTGAAAGTAAATGGCGTTCCACCAAACTGGAAGAATCTCGTTTAGACTGGCAAGACAGTCTGAAAACCTATAGGAAGACCCTAAGAAAGGCCAGATCAGACTATTATTCATCACTAATAGAAGAAAATAAGAACAACCCAAGGTTTCTTTTCAGCACTGTAGTCAGGCTGACAGATAGCCACAGCTTTATTGAGCCATCTATTCCTATAGCTCTGAGTAGTGATGACTTCATGAGTTTCTTTAACGATAAAATTATAACAATTAGAGATACTATTCATCACCTCTTTCCCCCAACCTCTAATGGGTCACCTTTAACTGACAGACCGCTAGAAAGAACGACTAGACCTGACATATACTTAGACTGCTTTTATCCTATAAACCCTCAACAATTAATGCTAAAGGTCTCTTCAGCAAAGCCATCTACCTGTCTCTTGGACCCCATCCCAACGAGGCTACTTAAAGAAGCGTTACCCGTGGTTAACACTTCATTGCTAGATATGATAAATATGTCTTTATTGACAGGTTATGTACCGCAGTCATTTAAAGTA